>NC_090184.1:20557550-20625050 GCF_024679245.1 Pseudorasbora parva
TACATACATACATACATACATACATACATACATGCATGCATACATGCATACATATATGCATGCATGCATGCATACATACATGCATGCATGCATGCATACATACATACATACATACATACATACATACATACATACATGCATGCATACAAACATACATACATACATGCATACATGCATACATACATGCATGCATACAAACATACATACATGCATGCATACATGCATACATACATACATACATACATGCATGCATACATGCATGCATACATGCATACATACATACATGCATGCATACATGCATACATACATACATACATACATACATACATACATACATACATACATACATACATACATGCATACATGCATACATACATGCATACATACATGCATGCATACATATATGCATGCATGCATGCATACATGCATACATACATACATACATACATACATACATACATACATACATACATACATGCATGCATGCATACAAACATACATACATACATGCATACATGCATACATACATGCATACATGCATACATACATGCATACATGCATACATACATGCATGCATACAAACATACATACATGCATGCATACATACATACATACATGCATACATACATACATACATACATACATACATGCATACATGCATACATACAAACATACATGCATGCATACATACATACATACATACATACATACATACATACATACATACATACATACATACATACATACATACATACATACATACATACATACATACATACATACATACATACATGCATGCATGCATGCATGCATGCATGTATACATACATACATGTTCATGATTAAAAAGACCTAGACCCTTAAACATGTTCGTTTTTAACTCAATACAAGCTGCCTCGTTCTCAATACAAGTCCAAGTTCTTTATGCAGGATGTGGGGTATCCTGTCTGAATGGTGGAATGTTGGGCGCCTAACATCAAACCAGAGGAAGTGGGGAGGAGGGGTCGAGGGCAAGAAGAGAAGGAAGAGGTTGAATCAGTGGTAACTGATGGTAAAGAGAAGGAAAGAGCACCGGTTTTCCATCAAAACAAAATGTGAGAGGTAATTGTGCCTTCTGATGGAAACAGACAGACGGCCCATTTGCACACTGAGATGTGAGCTGAAATGAAAATTTACCTCAGAACGTCAAAAAAACAAAAAAACAGGAAGCATTTCTGGAGCACATTCTGCACCTGCATTTAATTTACATTGGTTATGATTTGTGTGTGTGTGTGTGTGTGTGTGTGTGTGTGTGTGTGTGTGTGTGTGTGTGTGTGTGTGTGTGTGTGTGTGTGTGTGTGTGTGTGTGTGTGTGTGTGTGTGTGTGTGTGTGTGTGTGTGTTGGCAGTAACTAAAAGAACATTTAGACATTAAGGACATTACTCTACATTGCAACTGTTTAAACACAGTAATAAATCACTGGGTCAAATGATTTCCCATGAATAACCTGTAAGAACTCGTAACGCTATTACTCACACTGTAGCACTATTTTTTAATATTCCCCATTTTTACAGTTATTAAACTTTGAAAAACATTTCTCGAAGACAAAATGAAACGGTACTATGGGCCATGTTTGAACGATCTGAGCACATGGTCTGAAGCACACGGCGAATGTGCCCTCAGGGTGTGTCCGAATCCACTTTACCGACGAAAAAAACTGTTGGCGCGTCAGTGCTTGCACTATGGCGGATGCGGAAGCGGAAATGCTTTCCCCAGATCCATTTATTTTTAATATTTTAAAATGTTCGTGTGATGCAGCTCGTCTACCTCAACTATTATTATATAGTATTAACTCAAAATTTTAATTTCAATGAACTCAAAAATGTAAGGCAACCAGGTAACTTTTTTCTCTAAATATTTTAAAGATTTTTAAATGCATTATATATTTTCAGAAATATTTGTAATCAAATTTAAAATGCCTTATAATATTTGCAGATTCTGAAATTGGTTTGTCATGTGTTTTAATGCATTATACTTTTTAAAGGTGTCATGAACTGGCTTTTAAAAAAAAAATGATACTGTTGTCTGAGGTCAACTAATGACGTTTGCATGGTGTGTGTACAATTAAAGACATCATAACTAATAAGTAATAGGTTATTTTCTACACTGGTTTTGAGGCTCCCTCCTCGGTTTTGATGGGCATGCTGCACTGTCACCTTGTCAGTTCACGGGAGGGATTGTTTTGAAAGCGGCAACCTGAAAATTCTCTGACAGGGCTCTCAAAACTTATTTATCAAACAAATACAATGATTTATCTCTCATCCACCCGCAATTAATTTATTTTTATTTTTTACTTGGCTCACCCGATTGGTGGATATAAGCCCGAATATATAAAAATATGCCATAATATGGAGCTAAAAATATGACAAAATTATCTGAATTTGAATGGTATAAATCTGAATTATTGACAAGTGTAATCTAACAAAATTGAATATTATGTTGCATTTTACATAGTTCTGAATTATAATTTTTAAATGTTGAATATAGAACATTTGAAATTAAACACATCTGAAATGTTTTTATGTCGAAACTCTATAAATGTATTTTCAAACAGCAGATATTTTGTTCTGAATTAATAGACTGGAAATACTTTTGAAAATGCAGATTCAAGATTTCAGATGAAAAGGAAATTCAGATCATCAAATTCAATATTCTAAAATAAAACCGCAGAAATTCAGATCTTACAGAAAGTAGGCCAGAGGTCATCATCAGGGAAGAGTATAGGATGTAAGCACATCTGATCATTTAATTTCTTTTTTGTAATGGAATAAAGAGAAAAGATCAAACAGCCTTAATTTTAGATTAATGCATGGAAAATTAGATTTGGGCTAGATTTCTAATTTTTTGGCAATGGTCTACAAATCGCTGATTAGTGAAGAAAATCTCCGCATTTGACGTCATCTGTCGTTCTCCAGGGCTGAATCCAAAATTGCCCCCTAAACCCTCATTCACTATTCCTTACTTTAGTCCACTAACAAAGTTAAACTGAACGAGTGAATAAAAACGAGTGCGTGAAGTCAGATAGCCGTTGAGTGTACATGGGCTTTATAGCCATTGCGGTGTGGGGTTGAATGAGTGCACTCGAACATGTCCATGGTTTCGGACAATGGCTATTGTCCATACAATATATATAACATGTCTATACAATTTCAAAATAAAAAAACATTTCAGATGTGTTGAATTTCAAATGTTCTATATTCAACATTTAAAAATTCAAATTTAGATCTATGTAAAATGCAACATATTATTAAATTTTGTTAGATTACACTTGTCAATCATTTAGATTTATACAATTCAAAATCAGATCATTTTGTCATATGTCTAGCTCCATACATTAACAGATATTTACAAATGATTGTTTTTATGTTGTTTTTCCATTAATTTGAAGATTCTATGTGAAATGATGTTAGTTTTTTTTTTATCGATTAGCATCACTACTATATAAACTGCTCTCAGTCCCTGCCACAGTCCCTTGCCTTTTGACAGTTGTTCAGTTGTCTGCTTTGGCTAGTCTCCTGTGTCTATTTAAACCATACTGGGCAAGGCCTATCACTCACACACACATATATACGCACAGGGGTGGGCTGAGTTTCAGACATTTTCACATTTTGACTCTGAAAATATGCAGAGCTGGCAGCAGACAGACACTGGGCCCCTGACATGTGAGTCATGGCCCATTCACAAACACGCACGCACACACAGATGCACAGAGGTTTGGGAGAGTGGGGACACATGCATTCTCATATTAAGCACATGATACATGCAGACAGAAGCTATGCTCTCTTGTCAGCAGCACATATCAAATAATTCACTCCCATTTTAAAACTACTTACAAAACCTAAACTTTAAGGCCTGGTTTCACAGGCAGGGATGGCTTAGATTAAACCAAGATTAGGCCTCAGTTTAATTAGGACATTTAATTAGCTTTTATAAATGTGCCTTAGAAAAAAAAACTTTACTGCTGTTCATCTTGAGACAAAACAATGCCACTGACATATTAAGATTGCTTTTAAAGTTGCTTTCAGTTAAAACAGCTCAAGCATGCATTTTAGCATGCAGTCTAGGTCTAGACTTAAGCCTCATGAATGGCTTAAGTCTAGAGCCATTAGATTTAAGCCAAAATTACACTTCACAATTCATTTATTTATATTTGAATGTACCGAATAAAAAGAAATGCCTGACTCAAGCTGTTAAATGTGTGATAGTTCACCCAAAAATTAAAATTAGCCCATGAATACCCCAACTTTCTTCGTAAGTTGAATACAGAAGGCAGTCTGGCGGAGGCTAGATATTTTAATTTATAATGTGTTAAATGTGGATATTTTTCTTACACAAACACATCGCTTTACTTCAGAAGGACTTTAGTAACCTCCCGGAGCTGTGTTGATTACTTTTATGATGGATGGATGCACTTTTTTTGGGCTTCCAATTTTGGAGTCCCATTCACTGCCATTATAAAGCTTGGATTAGCGAGGACATTGTTTAAATATATCTCCGATTGTATTCGTCTGAAAGAATGTCATATATCCTGGCAACAGTACTGTCAGTTGCATAAATGTTGGGAGTATTATGTAACATTCATAGAAATAAAACCTAAATTTAACCTCAATACATATGGCGGATAAACATGCAGCTCTGTGTGGAGAGTCAACTCAGATTCTATAGATATATAGCTTATAATAAAGCAGTTGGACATACATTACCTGACATAACCCAAGTTTCTGAGAAACTAAAGACAGACGGTCAAATGGGCAACAGGCTTATTTAAAGTGCAGACAGTTGTTGGGAAATACTTAATAGTGAGACTGTTTGCTTAGATCAAATATGGTGAATTGCTAAATTCTTGAAATACCACAATCATATAATTTGTTTAATTGGGTAAATGTTCTTGCAGTGGTTCTGTGTGGCTGTGATTTAACTACAGTTGTAAGAGTCAAGAATATGCTAGACTGGCCATTATGGTCTAATGCAGTTAATCCCTCTAATCAGTTATTGTGTGTGTGTGTGTGTGTGTGTGTGTGTGTGTGTGTGTGTGTGTGTGTGTGTGTGTGTGTGTGTGTGTGTGTGTGTGTGTGTGTGTGTGTGTGTGTGTGTGTGTGTGTGTGTGTGTGTGTGTGTGTGTGTGTGTAGGTCAGTAGGGTAGGCAAAGTAACTGCTGTGAGGGATACCAGCCATTACAAAGAGACAGAAGGAACACTGAGCCAACATATGCCAAACATATGAAGGAACACACACACATGTTCAAATCACTTTATGAGAGAGAGAGAGAGAGAGGGGGGGTATAAGACTCTATACGACAGACTCTTATATTAAGACCGGAACATACAAACAAGCAGGAGGGAATTTAATGATGAAAGCAAAATGGGTCTGCTTTTTTAACAGAGACATTTCATAAACATTCTAAACTATTTTGCTGTTTTAAATGAGCTAAATTAGTTTATTAGTATTTAGTATTAGTATTTATTAGTAATTAGTATATATATCTTGTTATATTGTTTAGAATTAACTGATTGAGAAACACTAGGAAGGTTGTTGTCTAACTTTCAAAAAATTAATGAGGAGGATGGTAGTGAATGACATCCCAGGGTCGTTAATGACCTGAGGTATGCATTTAAGGGTTATTTCACCCAAAAATGAAAAATCTCTCATTATACTTACCTTCATATCTGAACTCATAAGACTTTCATTAATCTTTGAAACACAAATGATATTTTTAACTTTTAAGCTTTCACCTGAATGTTCTATGTACAATCATTATATTTTAGATTTTTTAATATTTTTTTATATGTGAATAAAAATTTAAATTAAATCTTTCCTCATTCTGTCTCTTTAGAAGACTTTGATTAAACCACTTGACTTATTTTAAGAACGTTATAAAGAGTAAAGAGTCAGACTGGTTCGATTCTTAATACCGGCAGGAAATGACTGAGCTGCCCTTGAGCAAGGCACCTATAACCCCCAATCTGTCCACTGCTCCGTGTGTGTGTGTGTGTGTGTGTGTGTGTGTGTGTGTGTGTGTGTGTGTGTGTGTGTGTGTGTGTGTGTGTGTGTGTGTGTGTGTGTGTGTGTGTGTGTGTGTGTGTGTTCACTACACACTGCTCCTGATGTATGTGCACTGATGGGTTAAATGCAGAGGACAATGTATGGTTACCTTGGCCTGTACATGTCACTTTCACTTTCAAATCTCTCAGATTTCATTCAAATCATGTTTAAGATTTTTCATACTACCAAAAAGGTTGCCCTTTCATAATTTTTGTATTTTGGGTTGTCACTTGCATTTATTTCATAAAAAGTCTGGTGCAATGAAGAAAGTTGTGAAATTTTGTGAAGTAATTACATGTCAGAATAGTGTTTGCTGTGAATGTGTGTGTGTGTGTGTGTGTGTGTGTGCATGCCTGTGAGTGTGTGTGTGTTTGTGTCGCTGTGTGAAAATGGGGCTCTGGAACACCCAGAGAGCTGAGAGGACTGATTATAGCTAATTACTCAGATAAAACACACCAGCTGGAGCCACAACTCTCACTCTCTCTACTCGACTGACTGGTAGCCGCTGTTCAGTTCAGCTATCAGCACTCTCTCAGCGGTTTTCTACAGCTCCAGACAGTTTTTTCTCTAGGCCCCTTGGTCTTGGCCGAGCATGATTGAAGGGTGTTGAGCCAGCCGTTAATAGGGACTCCCATAAAGCCACACACTCCAGCCAAAAGTGTCAATAACAGCAAGCCAAATTAATCTGTAGTTTTTTTAATGGCTCTCTAAATCTATTTTCACACTAAATATATGCCACAAATCTTTAACTGAACCCTGAGCCAAAAACAGTCATCAGTGATGAAATGGACACAGGTCTCTTGCCAAAAATGTGAGTCTGGAGGAAGAACAAAGAAGAATAGAAATGTTTGAATATTGCACAGCAAGACATGTTGAAAGCAAAGACTTAGAATCTATTAGCATATGTAATTTGTGTTCATATTTGAATATGATATACTATAAGATTATTTATCTTATGGGCTTTTTGCCTTTATTAGGCAGGACCACATTGAGGTGATAGTAAAATAACAACAGAGTCTTACTCCAAATGTAAGCAGTGGAAAGTCAACAGGACAAATCCTTCTAGAGAATGAAAGTGTGCAACAATATAAGTCAGTCAGGCTGGACTCATATGCCACTTAAACTGCTCATTCCCCTAAAGCTTGGCAGGTAACTCATGCATGACATTCCCTGCCTCTCTCCTTCACTCACACACTCACTCTTTTCTTTCCACCCCTCTCTCCACTGGCCAATTATGTGTGGGCTTGGAATTGAGTCCCCCTTTCATTCTCTTTCTTTCACTCGCTCCATTTTTCAAGCTTTTCTGGTGGGATGTTAGATGGATTTTTGCCACCTCGGTCCTTTCCTTCCTCAGCTGTCCATTTCATTTCTATTTTTCACCTTTTCTTTGATCTTTTACTCAAAAGGGCTAACTTCTCAAATCATCTATTCTGTGTTTGGTTTGTTTTTTTCCTACCTGATCTAACGCTTACCAATTGCTTTCACAATAGATTCGATTAGGTTCTCATTTTGATTTAAGGTAAGAGAACCATAGTTCAAACAATATATTAATTTAAATTTGTTTAAAAAGGCAGTTTTCTTAAAAGAGCATGTAAAGAGAGTAGAAAGTTTGTGACAAGGAACGGACTCATTTGCTCATGAATGGGAATGCATTGGTTGAGATGTGTTTGTGATTCACTAAAAGGAACCTATTTAAAAGAGTCTTTGCTCATGAATTGACGGCGCTGTATGTTCATCTCATGTACTCTTATGAGTGCTGTAGGGATGATGTATTTTTATAGGCCAAACCCTGTATAAACCAGTTCTTCCGGTTCCATCGTCTTAGAGTCAATGGGTTTTATTAATGGGTTTTTGGTTAAATGCCTGAAATAAGGTCAGTGGTTAACACAATCTTAAGATATTCTGGTGTTTAATTCTAGACATCAACAATGCATCAGTACCCGCTTGTGATTTTTTTAAACGGTTTTACTTGTCTTGAAAAAGGTGGTTGTCAACAAGGGGCTAAATGGGACTACAGAGGACATTAAGATTGTGTTCACACTTGTAGTTTGGTTCGCTCAGTTTGTTTGGTCCAGACCCAAAAAAACATTTAATCCTGGTCGCCTTAGTGTTTCGCAGTGGAATTTTAACACCAAGGGCCAGATTCACTAACAGCTTGTGCCAGCACAAAACATCTTTTAGCATTACAAAACTAGTAAGGATTTACTAAAGACACGCAGTGATAAATCAGCGCTGAAAATTAGTTATTTTTGCGGCTTCACTTATTGCACATGTATTTGTAGGAGTTTCCCTTTCAGACACAAAATGTAGGTGAGGGGAATTTTAAGAACCTATACAGAGATTCAATAATCACATCGGAAATTGTATTTTTTATATCCAGCACTACAAGTCATGTAGATTTATTCAAATTAAATAATATATCTGGCTTTTAATCAGTTAATTCAGAAATTACCACATCAAGCACATTTTAAGCTAACTGACAAAACATTTTCCAGTGTTCAGCTCTCTCTGGAGAAGCATGGTCTTTCTCAGGTCAAGGTCCATCAACGTGCTGTTTATTATTCTGACCTCTGTCAATGTGCCAGCAGGCATCAGGGGTGAACCGCAAGGGGCCCAGGAGGCCGCTAATGCACACACAGAGAAAGAAAGGGAGAGGGGGGAGAGCTCTGAGGGACTAGGAGCCTTGTATATTTGTGTAGTTTGATTCTGGCCTGAGGGAAGGTGCAAAAACAAACTTCACTTCCTCCCATTGTGTAAAAGGTGTCAAATGGCCTTTTAACCCCAGAAAGGCCCGAGGAGCTTAATCCTTCTGTCTTTAATCTATTGAAAATAGTAATGGAATATACTGGTTTATCTTTATTTTTCTTAAATAAAGCTTAACACAGCACTTGTGAGTGAGTTCTGGTGATATGAAGTGTGTGTGACAGTGAGAAAGAAAGAAGGAAAGACAAATAAAAGAAGGATTTGACTTTTTCAGGCATATGGAGGAAAACATGAAAAAAACGATTGAACTTTTTCTCCAAGGGAAGAAAGAAAAGGCACCATAACAATAAGCAGCCAGTGCGCCTCAGGCAGGGACTGTTCTGCTCTACACAACTGACTGGATCGAAGGAACAGGAAGTGCAATTTAATAAGTTGTGATTGGAAAGAAACTAAATACTTTCGACACGTAAACAAGCCCAAACAAAAGACAGGAGACATCTGGAAGCACCAAGGCCTGGAATGATGCATTCCACACTGGTTCACAAAAATGTTTACCTCTTGAACTCATAAATGCAGAATAGTATGTAAAAGAACAAAGATTACCAATACATTATACCTCATAATGATTTATCTAGCCATACACTTCCAGTTTTCCAACTGCTCAAATAACTCAACACTTTCATTGATGAACCCATATAAAGCAATATTAGCAACTCTTCATATTTCATTATTAGATATTCATAATAAGTTGTTGTTTAAATTGTTCAAAAGCTTGGGGTCAGTATTTTTTTAAGAATAAATTATTTTGAGCAATGATGCTTTAAATTGGTTAAAAGTAAAGTTACCTGGTTGCCTTAACATTTTGAGTTTATTGAAAATAAAAATTTTAATTAATACAATGAACATTTTTTGAGATTCGACAACCTTTATTAAAATATTATTAAGATTTTGTAAGCATATTGGGTCATTATGTGTTTTATTTCTGATGACGCAGTGAAACATGCCAAATAGTGCTATTTTCATGATTTATCAAATTATGTGGTTCAGATACAATAATATTTTGAGTTTCTATTTATTAAACAAATTTCCTTCATTGTATCAACTCAAATTTTTAATTTCAATAAACTCAAAATTTTAAGGCAACCAGGTTACTTACTTTTTTAAGTTAAAATAACAAAAACCAACTTTTTGTTACAGTGTGTGTTACTGTATTTATTAGGAAACAAATGCAGCCTTGTAGTGAATAGGAGACGTCTTTTCAAAACATACCGATCCCAACATTTTGAACAGTAGTATATGTTCTCATAAATAATTGAAAGCACAATTAATAATGAATTACAATGACATACACTGAAATTATTGAAATATTGTTAAAATATTTTATTTGTTTAAATAAGCATATTGGGTAATTGTGTTTTATTTGTGATGATGCAGTGAAACATGCCAAATTGTGCTATTTTCATGATTTATCACATTTCTTATGTGGTTCAGATACAATAATATTGTGATTTTCTATTTATTAAACAAATCTCCTTCATTGTATCAACTCAGATTTTTAATTTAAATAAACTCAAAAATTTAAGGCAATGAACATTAACCAGGATACTTACTTTTTTAAGTTAAACTAACAATATTTTTACAGTGTATTACTAGTTTAAGTGTATTGAACAGCAACACCAAATGTTATGTTCACACGCTATAATGCATTACAGTTTTTAAAGGTTTAACCATAGACAAGATAACGGTAGTAGATTATACTGTGCATTATAAAGCATTTTAAGTAGCTCTAAGATATTAGGACTATCTTTATTATTTATACATTACTTATACAAGCTTCATAGTGATATACTATAAGAAGCTCAAAATGATCCTGCCTTTTGTATGGGCTTGTTTATATGTCAGAACCATAAGCAAAAACCAGCTGTTCACAGGTCTAGCTGAACTCAGGATCGTTGAGTATGTGCATGCATATGTGTGCTGAGCTCGGCGTCCCACGGAGGGATTGGCAGGAATGCTTTTATGTCCTGCACTGCTCCTGGAACACAAGCATTTGAGCGTACACGAAGTACACCATCAATTTATTAATAGACATCTGTTTCTTATCACACAAGCCTAATTAGAGAGAAAGACTCCAACCAGCCCTCTCCATCCCATCTCTGTCTACAGCCTCAATCTCTCTGCAGCTCCTGACTCAAATGCTCTCTGCTCTGCTTATATGAAAGCATTCGTGTCATGAAGAATGGCATTTCGTTTCGCAGATAGTGAACTTATGTGTTTCATGCAACAGCATTCAATGTCTAGACTTTGAGTGTAAATGACCTGACCATTATAGAGGCTCAAAAATATGGACAAACTGTCACAGTGGTTTTGTGTTGTATTGAGCAAAGATTGAGCTTTTGTGTCAAGAACTGAACCTTTATTGCTGGGTTAAAGAGCAAATAGGCTGGTTAAAACTAAGGGAATTGTGTACTGAAACATGCACACTGAGCTGCTCAGGAAAGATCTCTAATATGTGGAAGCAATTACAAGAGAGGCGCACGTTAGAAATGTTCATTGAAGAGGTATACAATCATTGCCTCTTGTCTTTTGCTCATGGGGTAGTTCCTGTTAAATGTTTCCCATTAAACAAATCTTTAATGATGTCTTTCACTCAAACTTGATATCACAAAAACCTCATTTACTGTATACCATATGGTTAAATTGACCCTATTATGCTATTTGAAGGCTCCTCATTTTGTTTTGGAGGTCTCCTACAACAGGTTTACATGCATCAAAGGTCAAAAAACATTTCTCATTATATATAGCTCAGGAAAAAATTAAGAGACCGCTGCAAAATTATCAGTTTCTCTGGTTTGACTATTTATAGGTATGTGTTTGGGTAAAATTTACTTTTTTGTTTTATTCTATAAACTCCTGACAACATTTTTCCAAATTCCAAATAAAATATTGTAATTTAGAGCATTTATTGCCAAAAGCAACAACTGGTCAAAATAACAACAAAGATGCAGTGTTGTCAGACCTTGAATAATGGAAAGAAAATAAGTTCATATACATTTTTAAACAACACAATGCTAATGTTTTAATTAAGGAAGAAATCAATATTTGGTGGGATAACCCTGATTTTGAATCACAACTTTTTATGCGTCTTGGCATGCTCTCCACCAGTCTTTCACATTGATGTTGGGTGACTTTATGCCACTCCTGGTGCAAAAATTCACGCAGCTTGGATTTGTTTGATGGCTTGTGATCATCCATCTTTCTCTTGATCACATTCCAGAGGTTTTCAATAGGGTTCAGGTCTGGAGATTGGGCTGACCATGACAGGGTCTTGATCTGATGGTCCTCCATCCACACCTAGATTGACCTGGCTGTGTGGCATGGAGCATTTTCCTGCTGGAAAAACCAGTCCTCAGAGTTGGGGAACATTGTCAGAGCAAAAGGAACAACATTCCATGACAACATTGTACATGGTTTGATTCATGCGTCCTTCACAAAGACAAATCTTCCTGATTCGAGCCTTGGTGAAGCACCCACAGATCATCACCGATCCTCCACCAAATTTCACAGTGGGTGCAAGACACTATGGCTTGTAGGCCTCTCCAGGCCCCCGTCAAACCATTAGACGACAAGGTGTTGGACAAAGCTGAAAATTGGACTCATCAGAGAAGATGGCCTTACTCCAGTCCTCTACAGTCCAATCTTTATGGTCTCTTGCAAACCTCAGCCTGGCTCTTCTTTGCTTCTCATTGATGAAGGGCTTTTTTCTAGCTTTGCACGACTTCAGCCCTGCCCCTCCTGTTACGAAACGTCCTCACCATGCACTTCACCCCAGCTGCCTTTTGCTATTCTTTCAGTAGGTCACTTCCTATGTAGGTTCCGTAGGTTCATCCTACGGTAGTTAAGTAACATTCAAATGAGTTGGCAGTCATTCTGGTCAGTGGAGAGTCATTTTCGCCCTCTGCCAGTCTGTAGCTTTTTTGTCCCCAATGTCTGCTGCTTGACCTTGTTCTTATGAATCGCCGTCTTTGAGGATGAAAGCAACCCGACGCTCACTGTATCTCTCTGCAAGTAAAGCCAGAATTGAACCGTTCTTTTCCTCACCCAAAACTTTCCTTTTCAACTTTTTTGGCATGGTCAATGGTTATTTTTTCATTCCAATTTCTTTTGAGGTACTACTAGCACTGTTTTTGCCATCCAGCTGGTCCTACTGCAAGAGGATAGTGATGACCACAGAAGTGTTTTTTATACTTTTCCTTATTAAATAAGAATTGCTTCAGGTGATCACCTAATCAGCACCTCATTCAGTAGAATGAGGTCTACCTGTGTTGGAATTCAACAGACATTGGAATGGAATGGCTTCCGTATTTGTAGAGATGCTGATTTAAGAAAAAAATTGTAGGGGGTCTCTTAATTTTTTTCAGAGCTGTACATTGCACATCACCACATTTTTGAATGATTCTCAAATGACTCGATGAATGAATCAGTCTCTAAATCCATCCTGTCTGAGAGCTACTCTGCTCTGATTGGCCAGATGGCCCAGTCTGCTGTGATTGGTCTACCACGCACAGCCCGTGTTTCAGAAAGTAAACACCATTACTATAACTGTACTTCAGCTCAGAAGACTTTCTAAAGCTCAGTGATTGTACAAACTGTAAAGACAGTACCAATGACGTCAATTTTACCATATCAATCTGAGTGCGAGTCCGATGATAAAACATTGGAAGAACTAGTTATTCAACCTGAACCTCCACTGCAAGGACATCTTGAGCAGGACATTTCTCAGTGATACACTAATCATTTTGACGTACATTATAGATGCTGCAACTCTAATTTCTCACCATCATTATTAACAAGAGTATGTAAAAAATTATAAGTACTGTACCTGCACTTTAGTAGTCAATAAATCAAAATAAGTGTACAACCAAAGATTATTAAAGCATGTTTTAAAATGTTAAAGGTTTTTATTTAACTTTATTCCAAAGTGTACTTTGTATAGGTGTACAAAATCTAAAAAGTGTAAGAAACAGTCACTGAAGTGTACTCCAAGTGGGTACATTACAATGTAATACTTAATGTTAGAAAACAAACCTGATCCTTCAACTCCACGTCCGCACTAACAATCATACATATGCAAACTCACTCTTACTAACCAGCTGTGTCTTTCTCTCTCTGTCTCAAAGCTGAAGTACTGACCTTCGCTCAACCTCAATTAGGATTCAAACAGCTGAATTTATGCAAAGCATAAATCAGTTTGAGAGCACATTCATACCTTTTGCCCTTACATGAACTTTTTCACATATGGGCAGGTATCCAAAGCCATGTGTATACATGCTAATGTTCTTGACCCTGCTGACCTGTGAAGAGGTTTTGTCTGTCTTTTTTTTCTTTTTTCTCAGAATAAAGCACAGCACACCCACAGACTCTACATGTCCACACTGGCTCTATCTCTCCACGGGACAGCTGCTCTCTACAGCGGCTATATCACTGTTCAGCACAGACAGAGACATCACAACACAGATACATGTTGCACTGTAAATGCCGCTGAGATGAAAAAGCAGACAGCATCACCTCATAAATCTCCCCATACCAGATAAAGAGGGGCAAAAAGTATTTAGTCAGTCACCAATTGTGCAAGTTATCCCAATTACAAGATGAGAGAGGCCTCTAATTTTCATCATAGGTACACTTCAACTATGAGAAAAAAAAACTATTTTTAAAAAATTTATTTTAAAATTATGGTGGGAAATAATAATAAAAATAAATATTTGTTATGGTCAATAAGAAAAGTTCATGATAGTACTTTGTTATATACCTTTTGTCGGCAATGACAGAGGTCAAATGTTTTCTGTAAGTCGCCACAAGGTTTTTTACATACTGTTTGCTTTTTGGCCCATTTTGGCCCATTCCTCCATGCAGATCTTCTCTAGAGCAGTGATGTTTGGGGGCAAAAAGGATTTGAACTCTCTCCAAAGATTTTATATGGGGTTGAGATCTGGAGACTGGCTAGGCCACTCCAGGACCTTGAAATGCTTCTTACGAAGCCATTCCTTTGTTGCTAGGGTGGCGTGTTTGGGATCATTGTCATGCTGAAAGACCCAGCCATCTTTAAACTTCAATGCCCTTGCTGATGGAAGGAGGTTTTTACTCAAACTCTCATGATACATGGCCCCATTTATTCTTTCCTTTACACGGATCAGTCGTACTGGTTCCCTTGCATAAAAACAGCCCCAAAGCATGATGTTTCCACACCCATGCTTCACAGTAGGTATGGTGCAACACAGCATTCTTTCTCCTCCGAACATGACAAGTTGAGTTTTTTACCAAAAAGTTAGATTTTGGTTTCATCTGACCATATGAAATTCTCCCAGTCCTCTTCTGGATCATCCAAATGCTCTCTAGCAAACTTCAGACAGGCCTAGACATGTACTGACTTAAGCAGGGGGACACAGAGGATTTGAGATTTGAGGATTCTGAGAAGTTAGAAGTTTCTTAACATAAGCAAATTAAGGGTTACATATGCATTATATTGTACAGAGCTTTAGGGTCAGTAATATTTAAGTGAAACCAAGGCTGCATATTATAGTTTTTGGTAAAAACAGCACTTTCTAAAGCCAAGTGGCGTGATATCTGTACGCATTTTGAGCTATCCGCGTGTATGTTTACACCGTGTGATTACGCGTGTATGTCTACGCCGAAACGAACCATCATCTCCACGTGTATGTCTACGCCATGTGATTCCGCCAACCTGATATCACAGAATAAATATTTATAGCCTAATTTTATATTTTGGAGCAACTAATTCCTCTCCTACCCTAAACCTACCCACTCTCAACAATATAAAACACGTAACAGGCAAATAAATGTACAGTCACATCTATTTATTGCAAAAATGGACCAAAAAACAGTACAAAAGTATAAACTCGTGTTGCATTCCAAGTCTTCTGAAGTCATACAATATCTTCATGTGAAGAACAGAGATGATCTTAATATTTTAGTTGTTGAAATGATGATCGTGCCCCTTTGTGAACAGCATACACTCACTCGTTAATATTTCTGATTCAAATAATACACACAGCAAGTTTAGAACGACGCGATCGGTCACGAGACACACGAGAGCCAATGGCATTTTACAATCAAAGCTGATGTAATGATGCAATTGGTCACGAGACACAGGCCTGCCAATGCTTCAAACCTGACCTGATGTTTCTTCTGGCGGCAATATTTAAAATACATTATTAACCTTTGGCGGATGGACTCAACCTTCTGATCACTTTTGGGGAATTTCTTCACACAAATACACATATGCTTTTCATGATATCAGTCTGCCATGATTACTCCATTCACAGGATTCTTCACAAATAATTCTAATATACTTATTTGGTGCTCAAGAAAAGAAAAATCAGTTGTGCCTAATATTTTTTTCTGGATACAATGAAACATTATTTCAGGATTATTTTGCCCATAAATGGACTATGGGGGATTTTATAAAAATATGTATTTTACAGATCTGGGTTTTTATACCCAATATGCCACACCGCATCACGCCCGTCCTAGTGTGAAGCCTTCCTAAGCTTACTAATATCGTCCAGTGACGGACCCTCGCCTTCATCAAGCTCCTTTAAGAGCTCCGCTTGGTAGGCCTGCAGGACCGCCATGGCATGCAGGCAACTACCAGCATGCCCGGCCCACTAGGGATAAGGTTTCCTTGCATGGCTTGGTGGGCAGAACCGGGGCTTTCAGGGACGATGCCGCCTCAGGAGACAAATAGCTCGCTAGTGCCTCCTCGACGTTGGGCAATGCCCCATAGCCTGCCTCAGACACACCAATCACACACCCGAAATCAAAAACCGGTGGGTTTTGATTGGCGTGCTGAGTATGTTCTTTCCCACGACATACACAACTCATTGTGTGAGTCTGGGAAAAACGGCAAGCCCCGGCGTGGTGGCTAAGTCTTCTTTTTGAAAAAGCGTCCATCGAGCTTGCTCACAAGCTGGAATTACACTCTTTCCTGTGGCCAATCAATACTTAATTTGGCCACAGCATGGGTCAACACATCCACAAGCTCTTCTTGAGTGGGAGAATGAAGAGGGGAATCCACCAGCACTTCTCCCGCCTCCATGCTGAACCAATCTGACCCCTCAGAATCAGATAGTTGTAGCACTGGGTTATCCACCTCGTGGGAAAAAGCCGCATCGCGGGCTTCCGCACAAGGTCAGGAGAGCTACTGAATCCTTGGACGAGAAGTGGGAAGATGCCTCAGCATGCCCGCCTCCCATCGCGAGATCCAATTGAGATCCCCATGATGGCCTCCGCCGCTCTGCCTCAACAGACACGGGACCCGATCCCTGGCCTCGGGGATAAACACAGCCAGCCGAGAGCACAGCACTTGGAGCGGCAGCTTTTCACATTCACTGCAGGCAGCCCCCTCGAGAGCCGCCTGTGCGTAGTGTGCACCAAGACACTGCACACACAGCTGGTGTGTGTCCGCACCCGTAATGAAGCGCGGGCAAACACGTCTAAATTGCTCGCTTTCCATACTTCACAATACTTTGGGACAGACCACAAAAAATTATTACAAACAATACTCACACAGAGCGCCTCCGCTGAAGAGCAAAAGCTAACTTTACTATGTGCCGACGTAGCACCAATCAGATTGGTGACAGATTCCATTTATGCTTCAGATGCCTTACGCTTGGGAAGTTCCCCCAGAGTGTCATCACTCGACGACGCAGTGCGAGTTCCCTCGATAAAGGGAACTATGTTTGGAAAACTAGTCTATAACATACGAATATACGAATAAGTCCGAATAAGGCTTTGGATGAACAGAAAGTTCAAAAGAATAGCATTTTTGTATTTACGTATTTTGTAAATTACGTTGTATTTACATTTTTGTATTTGTATAAACGTCTCCACTGTCACTTTTGATCAATTCAATAAACCGCAATATATACTTTATACATTTTATACAGCCAGAAAAATACATAAAACATCAATTAGTTAAAAGTTCTTTCTATGTATAACATGGTATACTTTCTCATGAAGAGTCAAGGTTATGGTGAGATATAGTTTCTGTATCCCTCACCCATGACCTACTGATAAGGTCTGGGGTTTGTAAACAATCTATCTTCACATACCCATACTGTATGCCCTCTTTCCTTTTAGCTCTTTCACAAACACTTGCACTCTCACACACCTTCTCTCTTTATCTCTCTTTCTCTTTTATACACAAAAAATATGCCTTTCCACAGTCAATAGCCAGTTCTCACGTCTCACATTCCACACAAACAATGCACACATTTAGTAATTGTAAAAAATAAAAATAAAAAAACCTCCTATTTCTCATAACTGTAGATTGAGTGATTGAGGTTAACCAAGGGCCCAAATTAAAACTTGTTAAAGTTATGTGGAACTATGTAATGTTTGGAAAATTTAGGTAACTGACACTTCATTCTTTGAACTATTTGTGGCTTACTTATTTGAAGTTCTCTTTGTTTATTTTTTTATGATTTCTTATTTAAAATCTTAGATTCTGAAAAGAGTATGTAAACATGAAGAGATCTTTAACAAAACTAACAAAAAGTTTTTTTTCTTTAAAAGTTATCCATTTTTTTATGTGTCCACCTCTAGTGTTTCTCGGGCTGTAGTATTTGAGAAGAGGCAGCTGGAATGTGTGTTATGGTGGCAGCTGGCAGTAAATACATGGACATGCATGTGGATCTCATGAGCTGAAATTCAACTCAACACACAATCACAGTCCTCTCTGTCCCTTTCAAGGATTCAATGATAAGACTTCACTTCTATGCGTGTGTGTTTTCAAGCCCGCTTTCTGAATGTATATCTAGTCGATTACCTAAACCCCCTCCTTCTGCATAAACCCACCCCAGATCAAAGACGGCAGTATTGGGTGGCCATGGGTGGAATGTGATCCATACATTGCCATGCCACATATTCCAAGTGTGCCTTTAGCATGTTACAGTCCCACACACACAGTCCAAACCTGGGGCCTCATTTAAAAAATGTTGCGTAGAAACTGTCCTACCTTCGATTTGATTTTCTCAAATGTGCATACATGATTCAGAGAACGTCTTCTATATGTGAAATCCATAATTCGCAAATTATCCTAAAATTATACACAGCAAGATCTCTACCTTAAAAATGCCCTCTAATTTATGTCTTTAAAAAATAAAAGAGCACCATTCAATGTGCAAATCCTTTACTTGAGAATGACGAGTAGCAAGAACTGCTTAGATTTCCAAATACCTCTGACTCCGAAGAAAAGGTACATATGAGTTATAAGTTGACGTGGATTTTTGCGTACGCACAGTCTAAGTTCAAATCGTTGCGTACGCACTTTTTAAAAATGAGGCCCCTGGTTGCTCCTGTCAGCACTCTCCAGTTCTGAGGTTTCCATTCCCGGAGATCCATGAAGTGGAGACAGAAGTAAAGAAAGCGAGAGGAAATGTGAAAGAAGAAGAAAAGGAAGAAAGGCAGCAAGTTTGTGTAAGGAAGTGAAAATCAGAGCGAGTAGTAAAGGTAAAAAGTAGTAGAATTGCAATATGCTGCATACACTTAAATATTCTGTGGTCAAGTAAATTATACAGAAAAAACAAATGTGATTTCTACATAAAAAAGTTAGTTCAGGCAAGAACTGAAGAAAAAAAACAAGTAAGCTCTTTAAGCTATACAAGTAAGCTATATTAGTACTCAATTCAAGCTTGTAGGAATAAAAGTGCAAATATCAACAATATAAAATTAAGTAAAACCCTACTCGTTTTCTGATACTGGTTTTCCCATCATGCACTGGGGCATGAATGATTAATAAGAGGTTTTATCATTGCTATTGTTGTTAGGTTTAGTAACTTACGATTTTGTGACATTTTCTACTCAATATGACACATTCACACTCAAATTAGCTGTCGAATGTTACCATGTAGATATAGTGTCTACACGATATCTATAGCGTTATTTATTTATATTTTTCTAAGTAAGCATACACTTTAAAAGCATGATTTAATTCAAAGTTAATTTTATTAAATTTTCTTAACTTAAGTAGATTTGGCTTAAATTCTACATGGGAAAATTAAATATAATTAAGTAATAGTTAATTTTCTTGAATGTTAAATAGTTCAATAGTAAGAAGATTTTACTTGATTATAACGTTTATGTTGTATGGAGCAGTAGCAGCAAAATGTACTTAAAATGTGTTAAATGTGTGCAAAAGGATTTTTCAAGTAAATCCTACGTTACTTATTTCAGTGTACCCAGCTAACAAAAATATGTTCTAATAACATTTTGCTAACATGAACCGTTATTTGAGTTGATATTACTGGACAGTGAGTGTCTTTTAACTAATTGATATTATGAAAACGTTATTTCTGAATATTCTCTAAATGTTCAAAATAGAATATTTAAAAATGTTTATAAAACTTTTGTTAATATTGAATGATAATTCTGAACGAACGTTCTACTGGAAGTTTGTTATTATGAACTATTATGAATGTTTGATCCTAACTTGAGAGAACTTGGCTGTAATTTTAGGGACGTTATGAGAATGTCCACAGTCTTGCGGACTTCACGAACGCGGCGGCCATTGTACACCCACTTATGCATGTGTGATTCATGACAGGGCCACTGACTCAATTGAAACATTCCACACTTCATCTTTAAATTAAATACATTTGCATAAAATACAGTAAATTATCTCATAATAAGATTGCTAGCATAATAGGATAAAAAAAGAGATTCTCTCTTAGAGTTGCCAAGTGTTCGTTGGTTTTCTGACCATGTAGAAGACAGAAGCTGTGAACCTGACCACACACACACCCAGACCACACATGAAGCCTCACCACACTCCTACCATCCCTTTTTGCTTACAGCACACTATAGCGCCATTAGGACACTTAAGAAGAAAATTAAATGACACCTCCTCTCTCATGTGAACTGAACTGACAGGAGAACTTAAAAAATATTATCCAATCCTAGCCGTCTCCAGTGTGGCTAACATCATTAGTAACATCTCCAACTAACATCATTAGTTGACCTCAGACAACAGTATACATTTTTTTTAGGGTGCGTTCATACTTGTAGTTCGTTTCGTGTGGTCCGGACCAAAAAACGAAAACAAAACATATAGTCCTGGTCCACTTAGCGTTCACACTGGCATTTTTAACAGCGACCTTAAAGTTACCGAACCAAAGGCACAGAGAGAAGGTCACAACCTGATTGGTGGGCTTATATGACATAGGAGCTTGTTTACCAAACATTCAAAACAATGCTGTGTGCTGGATTAAACGCGATAATTTTATGGATGTACAAACGGCATTATTTTTACCCGCTGAGAACTCATTAAGAGCTCATAAAATGTTCAAAACATTCAAAACAGCAGCAGGATTTCCTCCGTTGTATGCAGAAAAGAGACGGGCGTCTCTTATTTAAAAGAGACGGCAGTTCCGTCGTCTGTACCAACTAATGGGCAACACTTTGATGAGAAGAACCAGGTATGCTTTTTGTGCGTTTTTTTCTAGCATTTTCGAAACATTGCTCCACATTTGCCCTCTAATGTTAACGTTATTCATTTTGGATACACCGATCTTTCCGCGTTGTCATATCAGCTGACTGCGTCCCATCTTGTGACATTACATCCGGTTTTTGGTTCATTTACATGTCTTTGGTCCGTGTTGCGTTCGATATATCAATCGAACCGCACCAGAGTTCGTTTGGAAGCGGACCGAGACCCATCTTTTTAGCGGTCTCGGTCAGCTTGTTTGGTGCGCACCAGGGTTCGGATGGCAGCGTTCACATATGTTCAAATAAACAGCAATAACTGAGCAATTAATCTCAGTTAATCGAACCAAACATGATAAGTGTGAATGCACCCTTAAAAGCCAGTTCATGACACCTTTAAAGCTGCCATCAGGTAGTTTTGCCTCTTTGTCGCCATCTCAGTTTGAAACCTGAAATTGCAGTTATTTGCTGAATTATCAGCTGTATCGTATAGCTAAAAAAAGTCATCTGAACAAGTAACGTCTGCCCCTTTTGTCAAACTATGCAAATTATTATTATTGTTGTACTTTGTTCTCAAATTGTTAATGTTAACAACAACAGCCTTAATCTAAACTCTTTTAATCTTTAATCAAAAACATTAACTTCCCCTCGCAGCTACATTTCTTCTCTGTTGACGTGTTTACCGGTGTGAGGGCGAGAGAATACCTCTCCTCCAGCAACCTGTCACTCACGTGAGATCACAACATTTAACAAATGGCAATGATCCAAGCAATTACCAATGGACAAAATCAACTCTCGCCCTGCATCGCAATTACCGTGTCATGCTGACTATCACGATAGCTTGATTGTTATATTCTAAGCAGTCAGTGAAACCCATGTCCATTGAAGTCGGACAGCGATCTCACACACACACACACACACACACACACACACACACGCGCACACACACACACACACACACAGACACACACACACACACACACACACACACACACACACACACACACACAGTCTAATAGTTTCAGCCAGCTGGCTATACTCTCTTTCCACTCTAAAACATGCCATAAGTCTTTAGCTGCTGTCCATCCACACCAGTAGCACATTATAGCAGAACAACTCATGACCATGCAAAGCAGATTCAGAATGAGTTATGAACACAGCCAGAGGTTCCCACCCACCACTGATCATGACATTTTTTGGCAACCTTTGGCTTTTCTGTTCACTGGGGATCCATTTTTGTTTTCAGAATCTAACTGACTAACCTGCCATGACATTTGTAACTTTTTGTTGTACTTTGCTAAAGTTTTACCATTGAAAAAGACTAACCTGAATGTGCTGCCAATGAATAGTCCGCGAGTTGTCATATTATGAGAAAAGCATGCAACAATAATTTGTTCACTTACAATCCTGGGCATTACGGGAAATGCTCACATTTCTAAGCCAATAAATAATAATTATGGTTGTACAGTGTCTTAAATTTAATTTGTGTTTTACTTTTTAATTTTACTATAATTTTAGTTAGATTTACATAAAGTTAAATTAGATTTACATACTATATTGTATTTTTGTTTCATGTTTGAGATCAAATAATAATTGGCAGACCCACTATATAACCAAGCAACACCTTAAAGACATATCGCGATCACGCTAATGTGACATTGCAGTTCTTCACGGTCACAAAAGTTTATTATCTGCATGCGTTTTAAAGTCATATATCATCTAAATTTCTGATATGGTTTTCTGAGCGCACACATCTGAAGCACATGCACTGAAAGATGCCTGTCAATGGCACATCCCGTGAGAATTGAACTAACTTTTCTTTAAACTCTTATTGCGCTTAAACTGTCAAATGCACACAAGGTTATGTTAAAAACCTATATGTTCATAAACACCAAGTGAATTTTGAATAATAGCAGAGTTGTGACCACCATAGACATTGAGGGAATAATTAGAAATGGCCAAATTGTGTGTGTGTGTGTGTGTGTGTGTGTGTGTGTGTGTGTGTGTGTGTGTATACATACATACACATACATATATATATATATATATATATATATATATATATATATATATATATATATATATATATATATATATATATATATATAACCACACTGAACCTGTACTGTTTTGAGCGAGAGCATCTCATAAAACCTGAGGAGCATCTGGGACACGACCGGAGTGTGAAGGTGTTGAGAAGAGATCTTTTGCCAAATCCTTCCAGCCCTACAATGAATAAGAGCTATTAGAGAGACAGATAAGACATGAAGGGACTATTTGCTGGTCCTGGCAGCCAAAATATACTGGCTAACTGTCCACGTATTCAAGCGTACAACAATACTTGCTTGATTTATGAATTCCCGGTATTTTCTGGTTCTTATTCCAACTTTTAACATGTTTTGTTTGATAATAGGTGCAAATAATTCACATCATCTTTCTTTATAATTTGGCCCTGTTTACACCTGATATTAATCAGTAAATGAGATAGACACATTGCCATTTACACCTGGTGTTTTAATCAAAACTCTATTGTTCAATTTCAACCACTTCCATCTTAATTTCTTTGAGAGGAGGGTCTATGGGCGGGTATGGGCTTTTTCAGGTCTTTCGATAAAATGGACAAAATTAGCTCACACAATTTACATATGAACGTGCCCAGAGATTAAGTAAAAACATATGGAGCACAGCAGTTTTCGTTTCTGCTCTGATAACTGTGAGTGCATGTTAGAAATCAGGAATGGTGAGAGAACTTTGTGCTTGGTACATTTTTCATCTACAAACCAAACTTCTCACTAGCGCACTTACCATACTTTTTAAGCCTTAGGTCAGTAAGCAGAGAGAAGGCGATATTTTGTGGCTGTTTGAACGCATTTGACCATGTGTTTTTGACTACCTCTTGAAGTGGTCAAAAGTTGACAAGCTTAAAAAGTCAACTTGTGCTCCAATCAGCCAAAATGCATCTTAATACCAGGTGTATACAGGGCCTTAAAGGTGAAGTGTCATTTTTCAATTGTCAGAGACAATGACTTTCAGACAAGCCTCAGGGTTTAAGGCAAAAATTAGCAACACAATAGCTACAGCTTTTCAAGGACAAAATTAGCTTTTCCAACCACAAAATAAACACCCTGTGCAGAAAAACGCATACAAAGACGATATAAATAAATACGAAAGAAATGCTCAAACAAATCTGTTAGTGAGCCTCAAATGCCACGTCCAGAGGGCAGGGAGAAGTGAAGAGCTACAATCCAAACATTGTCCAACAGTCAGAGTGTGTGGTCATAAAGAAGACTGAAAAATATGTGTCAAGAATGAGAGCCCTTTAAAACTCCAAGGGATATTTTGACTTGTGAACCTTAATGTTAGTTTGTTTCTAGATTTGATATTGTATAGAATGTATTGAAGATTTTTAGCTTGGAATGCTGTATTGTGTTTTCTGCTTGCTTTTTATAGTCAACATAAATTGCCAATGCAACCCATTTAACTTTTATAATGTATATTGAACAACAATAACAAAAAAAATAGGGGCAGGACATTCACCCATTGATTCATTGGATTATAAAAAGTGTACATTACTAGGGCTGTAACGATATGCGATATGAAATCGAAATCGCAATACGCAGGTCCACGAACCTGTATCGCGATGTGAGAAGGCAGAATCGCGACACACCCCTTCCAACTTCCAGAATTATCCTTCCTGTCCAGGTCCAACTTTTAAGTCAGCAGTATGGCAACATTTCAGCTAACCGGTGGAGAACAAGGATGGCAATCGTGTAGTTGACAAGACCCACACAATTTGCCGTAAGTGTTTCAAGAAGCTTCCCCAACCGGCTGGCAACGTGGTGTGAGCGTGGCGTTTCTGTTGCGTCATCCGCGGTGCGGCTGCGTGGCATTTTCTCTTTCTTTGCACACCAGAAGCGTGTCTGACGCGGCGCTTCTGTTGGTATTGATGTACAAGAGGCCCTATACTTCATGTTAAATATATATTGCCTATTGGTACCGCAAAGAAAATGTCGGCAGTAGCCTATTGACCATACAGATATATGGTATTGACGGCAAAATAGGCTACAGAATACTGTACAGAATAAAACTGTTTTGTCCCCCCCCATATCGAGGTTTGTATCGTACCGTGGGTCAAAAATCGTGATACGAACCGAATCGTGGGTTTGGTGTATCGTTACAGCCCTATACATTACATATCAGAATAGAGTGTGTTTGTAAAAACAGCTTTGTATATAACAGCATTTTGCAATAGACTGCACAGCTGTTTCACAGGATGAGCAAGTAATTTATATTATGTTGAAAGATTACAAAGACAAGCAGCTGTACAGTTTTTTCCCCCCTTGCAAAAATGCAAGTTCCCATTGAACGTGCATTAAGAAAGTAAATAAGGCCTAATTTGCGTTGATTTAGTCATCAAATGCTTCATTAGTCATTAAATGTTTTCTATAAAAAAGACTTTTATACTTTAACACCGGCATTCATTCTGTGCAGTGTATACTACAGTTCCTGATTCAGTAATACAGCTTTGTACAACACAGAGAATAAGCAACAGACAAGATCTCCAGCTCTTCTGGTGCTTAAGTTTGTTTCGTTCAGTTCTTCACCACCTTTTTTTCTGTATATCCCTCCTAGTCTGTAAACTGTGGCTTAATGGAGAGAGTCAGACTAGTAATCTGAAGGTTCTGATGCAGGCTCGATCCTCAATACCAGCAGGAAATGACTGAGGTGCCCTTGAGCAAGGCACCTAAGACCCAATCGCTCCCTGGGCACCCACTGCTCCCCCACACCTCCCACTGGGGTGTGTGTGTCCAGTTTGCAGTGTGTATGTGTGTGTTCACTACTCCTAATGTGGTTGCACTTGGATGGTTTAAATGTAGATTAAATACAAATACCTAGTATTGGTTACAGTACTTGACCTTCACATGTCACTTTCACTTTCACGGTGTGGCCGTTATTACAGGCGTCTCCAAGTCAAGCTTGCAGTAATCCGAGCGATAAGAACTCAGCCTGCTGCTGACTGGGACAAACTGAGTTTGGGACCCTTAACGAGACCTTGAATTCATTACCGTGCCGTCTCAGTGTTTGGTTTTATCTTTCACCCAGTCCTCAGCTGTCTTGTAGAAGAATGCCACCACATTTGTTTCCTGTAGTGATGGAGGCAGTGGGTTTTATTTAGCCTCTCTAAACCAGCAGGAGCAACTTATGTAAGCTGCAGCTGGGCTTCAAACAGCAGCACCTGAGAATACCTCACGGAAATGGGAATGCAGCCGTTACTCGATCAAAAGAAACAAACTGCAGCTGGACGAAATCTAAAGTGTTTATTTTGACAGTTTGTAAACACACAAAGTGGTGTGGGTTCATATTTTGGTCTTGTATGGGCCCAGCTAAAAGGGAACTTTCTCAGAATGTTCTACTTCTTGTAATCCTTCCTCTATGATGTTTCCTCAAGCGACTGCCACAACAGAGTGGAAAAAAAGATAAAGGCCAGAGAACGATAGCGGAGTTGCTTCAGCAACTCTTTTTACTGTACTAAAACAAACAAAAATATCATGTTTGCAGATATTTAGGAAACATGCTTCGTTCACATACTCGTTTCTCCGGGGGGAAAAAACTGGTCTGTGTGAAAACGCACGTTGCCAATTTATCCAATAGTATTTCAACACCACAGGTTGCCAGTTGGCGGAAAACAGTGTATTGCTACCATGAAAGCCTGAAAAAGTTTGCAAATTTTACCCAACCTAAAAAGCCTTGGCATCTTAAAATCTCTATGATCTCTATGACCTCTCTATGAGACGCAACAGTGTGTCTCATGTTAAAGCACGGATAAATCAACTCATCAACTCACAGAGCGTCTCCTCACCTTCAATTGTCAATTGCACTCATTCCTGCTACCAGTCCAGCCCTGCCTGCTACGGATCCATTTAGACTGAGGAGTATGGGACAAACTATTTAGAATTTTTTTTAATAGACTGCAGTACCCATTTCAACCACTGATTTCTCATGTAGAAAACTGAAGCCAAAGCATCTCGATCGCCCCAAGGTGATTGATCCCAGTATGGCTCATAACCTCCAGCCATCCATTAATTTGAATGGATGCGAGCAAGGGCGTAGATTTGGTTTGAACATTGGTATATCTGTTTTTTAAAATATAATTTCTTTATGCATTTTGTTATTGGATTATCTATCTATCTATCTATCTATCTATCTATCTATCTATCTATCTATCTATCTATCTATCTATCTATCTATCTATCTATCTATCTATCTATCGCCTAACTTTAAGCTGCTGTTATCTATACTGTTTCCTATTTTATTTTATTGATTGAATGGCATCTTTACCTGATCACCCACTACTCCTTTCCCTCTGCTGACTTTTCTACCCTGCTGGCTGCTATATTTACCTCGAATCTGTTAAAAAAAAATAAAAAAAAGTTAGAGATTATACACCTCATAACATTATGAAATTTGTTGACAATCATTTGCAAAATTCTAACAGTTGAGATTATATAAAGAAAGAAATTAAATATCGAAACTGCCAGTAGGCGGCAGTGATTCACTGTTTTAATGAGTGAGCCACTTAAATTCATCTTGAATTCATTCATCCAATTTGTTCAATGTGAGATTAATTTAAGAAAAAAATAAACACCGATGTGAATATTTTTGTCATTGATAATTACAGACACTATTGAAAAATGATCTAGCAAAACAGACGGCTGCTCTGGTAACTTGTTATACTGATGATAGTTATAGCTACATACATTGCAATGGATTAGCTAGCTAAAATATATGTGGTGTGTACTTAGCTATTACACAATATTCTCATACCTCATTCTAAGTACATGCTTTTTTTTCTTGCTTTTTTGCATCCCTCTCTGACCAGCAGGTAAATATAGTCCACTGTAGCTTCTCTTCATTTTCGGCGCCTTAACCTTGTGCTCTCCATTCAAAGAGAGCACTCGCGCTGTTTGTTTTTTTTTGTGAAAGTGCGACTCATTAGTTGGGCGTTACCAATTGGTGCAATAGAGGGGGGGTATTTTTGTCTGATTTATGACAAACTCATACTTGATTAGGAGCAAAATTATTGCTATAAAATAAATTAATTCTACACGTTTTTCATTTGATCTACTGTGATTTTCATGTTGAAATATTGGAGGGTTGTAACTGATGGATTTGAATATTGAGGGGGTTACCCCCACCCCCCACCCCCATAAACTACGCCCCTGGATGCGAGACAAACGAACACTTCAAATATTTGTTCTTAAAGAGGACGTGACAGCTGAGATGAGTGAAGTTGTTACTGAGGCACTAACAGACTTTTTTCGAGATTTTCGGGAGAAGATTAGAACTTTAACTTTAATTTCTACATTTCCAAACCTGTTTTTGACATTTCTATATTTCCAAACCGGCTTTTGATATCGCGACCCTACTTCCTGATCGCTGCTGCACAGACTCCGGTCCCGCGGCCACTACTACGCAGACTCTGTCCCAAATCTGTGCAAGATGTCAGCGCCATATTCGGACGTCGGCTTCACTTTTCTTCAGTCCATATTTTTTTACGGTCTATGTGTTGAACACAAAAGAAGGTATTTTGAAGAATGTTGGTAACCAGAGAGTTTGAAGGCACCCAATGACTTCCATAGTAGGAAAAAAGTTAGATCAAAGTCAATGGGCGACTGGTGTGGTCAACCGTCTGGTTACCAGCATTCTTGAAAATATCTACTTTTGTCTGGAACAAAAAAAACTCATACAGGTTTGGAACAACTTGAGGGTGAGTAAATGATGACAGAATGTTCATCTTTGGGTGAACTATCCCTTTAAATAAAGTAGGGAACCCTTTTTTCTGAAACATTTTAGTTGGACATTCTGTTTTTTAAATGTTACTTCTTTCATTCAAACATTCAGAGAGCTATCAAAAATAACGTTTAATGTTTGCAAAATTATGAAATGGAATATATGCTTAACGCTTGTAAAAAATTTAAATTAAAAATTAAAAAAAGGATGTTTTGAACATTCCGGGAACATACAGAAATAATGTTATCATAACTTAATGGGAACTTTAGCAAACCGTTCTTATAATATATTTTTGTTAGTTGGGGAGATATACTGCAAAGCCATTTAACACTCAATGGAAAGTCAGGGCTGCTTAAGCTAGACCAGGCAAGGACAGGTTTGTGTGCCGGTGCTCTGTGGGCTCTTCACAGAGGTGCCCCTCGGCTCTTTTTTGACATGTCAGGAAAAGTTCATCCTAAAGTTTGGACAGGTCACATTAAACAGGCTATCGTCAGTTCACCACATCAAAGCTCCATCATCTGCCTCTATGGAAACCTTTTCCACCCTCTCACAGACTTTCAACGCTGCCCCAAAGGTTCATTACCCCCTCTAGCACTTCAAAGAACAGGGCAGGGTTTTCAAAGCACAACTTTTCACCAGCTCGATGCAGAAAAAGAGACAAATAAATGCAGATAATGCTGATAGATGAATTAAGCCTGTTTTGAATTCCTGCAGGTTAGTTCTTTTGAATCACATAAGTTTGATATTACAGAGTTTTGGTGACAGAAGAGAAGAGATGAGAAGAAAGGAGACGTGAAGAGTTGATGTATTTTTGGTCATGGCGGCGTCTGCAGCTACATCATTAGAGTTATGAATAGAGTGCTATTTGTGTTTGTGAAACTGAGACCCAAGCCTTTATGACTGCATGAATGCGTGTCTGTGTGAGATGTGTAAGACCAACTTATATGACTAATGTTTACTGTTGTAGCTTTGCATGGTTATGCGTTTTCTACAAATTAAACCTGCTGCAAGCCCTCAATGAAGAGGTTTAGTAAAAAGAAAATCTGTAACAAATATATTCAAAAAAAGCAAGCAATAACAAACAAAATATAAATAAATAAATAAATAAAATATAAGTAACCTAAAAATAAATAAACATCCGACAATAAATAAAAATAATGACCTACAATAAATGAATAACATATGTAAAATTAAAAAAATTAAATTAGAATAAATAAACAATGTTGTGACTTGTTTTTGTTTTTCTAAAAAAAAAAGTTTAGTTTTTTTTAAATCTGCACTATGTAACTTTTCTGTCTGCTAGAGGGCGCCTATTTAAAACAAAGGCTTAGTTTAATGATTCCAACTTTGAGTGTAGAATTTTCAGACATGTGGTTTTCACCTCACAGCCGGTGGAAAAGAATCGGGATAGGACTCGGGCAGAAATCATGTTCATGGATGTGGTTATTAACGTTACTGTAAGCAGAGCAGGACCGAGTGTGGAGGGAGCTGAGCAAGGCTGCTGGAGCGATTTAACACTCAAAAAAATGATACGTTGGATTTACTTAATTTTTTTATGTCAACAGGTTCCACGTAATTGGGTTATGTTGAATTTAATAAACATTGATTATTTCGGTAAACGTAATTTTTTTAACGTAAAGTTGATTCAATGCCGTTTAGTTAAATCTGGTTAACATTCTTAATTTTGTCCAAAACGATTACGTTTTATTACTCTGAAATGAATATAAAAAAAACTAAACAAGTAATCCAGTTTAATTGATTATTTTTATTTATTTATTTTTACAACATTTACAAAACCTTTTACATTACAAGATTGTATTGGCTAGATGGTTTTGTTACATATATCCATGGCCTGCTCAAAGTAGTTGTTTTTTATTTTTAAAATAACTTTAATTGTTATTAGCAGATCCTTACCCCAAGCATATGCTCTACTCTTCACCACAATGGTAACGTCAAAAAAGATTACCATAACATAAACTTTTAAAAACCAACATAACAAAACATTAAACATTAAAAAGTCTCTCCATTTTCTCATCTTGTTAGAAATGCATAAAATAGCACTTTATTTAAACATTTAGCCCCGATCACACAGAACCCATTTTTAAGGTTCGAAAACGCGAGGCACACTGCACTGCCTTTTTTGGTAAGCGTTTTTTTCATTCAGAAAAGAGCAGTGCGCTGCGGGTTTTTTTAAGTTTCTAGGCAACCCCCGAATCACCTACTGTCAGTCAAATCAATGTAATGGTCAACACAACGGAAGGCCCGCCTCTCCATTTATTCGATTGGACAAAAGAAAATAAACGCGATGACGTCGGGCGCTTTTACGCTCAGAGTTGACTTTTTTTCAACTTCATGTGCTCGGAGCGCATGTGCACTCTCTACCAACCGAAATACATTCAAAAAAGGCGTCTCTCGCTGCAAAAACGCGTTCTGTGTGATCGGGGCCTTACTCTCCAAATTAAGCCCATTTGCAAAGCATGATGGGAAGTCCTTAAAGTCCTTTTTGATTGGGTTACGTGATTAAAACATGTTATTTCAAAATAAAACCATCAAGTTATGTCAAAGAGTAACGGTTTTAAGTCAGTTTAACATGAATCAGTTACATTTGAACCAGAAACCTGATATAATGGTGTTAAATCAAGATGAATTGCTTAAATAAAGTGAACAGCATCATAAATTAATTTTTTTGAGTGAAGCGCAACACATGGCTCACAAGCAATGGTACTTTTATTATGACGGGACACAGTCGTCTGCGCCATTTCCGCTTTTCCGTATGAGGTAATGCAGTGCTGTTTATCATATTAGATCAATTTAAGTGTTTAAAATGATGTTATGATGTTACTTTGTGTGTTCACTCTGTGGTTGCTATGACACTTGTTGCACATTTCAGGAAAATGCAGCCGAGGGTAACGCAGATATGACGCCATTGAAAGGCGACTCCCTCAAACGTCCCGGTTCCTTGGTTAAAATAGCATTTTTTTCACAAATATTTGGATATTGTAAGAGCTCAACTGCACAAAATATAACACTGGTCTGGTGGTTTTTGGGTATTTTACTGCAAAAATCATAAATAGTGTACCTTTAAAGGGTTAGTTCACCCAAAAATGAAATTGATGTCATTAATGGCTCACCCTAATTTCGTTCCACACCGTAAGACCTCCGTTCATCATCGGAACACAGTTTAAGATATTTTATATTTTAGTCCCAGAGCATAGGCAGTCTATGCACACTTCAATGTCCATGTCCAGAAAGGGAATAAAAACATCATCAAAGTAGTCCATATGTGACATCAGTTGGCTGATTAGAAACTCTTGAAGCATCGAAAATACATTTTGGTCCAAAAATTTCAAAACTATGATTTTATTCAGCATTGTCTTCTCTTCCGCGTTCCTCCAAAAAGATTCAAACGGTATGAATCGACCAATGATTCGGGTCGCCAATGTCACGTGATTTCAGCAGTTCGGATCACGTCAAACCGCCAAACTGCTGAAATCACGTGACATTGGCGACCCGAAGCATTGATCGATTCACTGATTCATTAACCATTTGAATCTTTTTGGAGACATTAATGACATCAATTTCATTTTTGGGTGAACTAACCCTTTGACAGTAAAATAAATCGTAATTTAGTTATGTGAAATTTCCTTTTCATTGTAATGTACAAACAATTTGTTTGGCCTACTACACAACAAAAGCAAACTTTTCTGTAATGATATTTGGCGGTTGTCCAGATTATTTATTAAAATCCATTTTGCAGACTGAAAATCAGGCCTTCACATTGATTTGTGTTCACATGCAGCCTACACTTTTTAGATTATAAAGCCATGATGAACAGGAAATTGGATTGTCAAAGTTCTACTTGTGCATTCTGAACAGGATTAGCCTGGCAAGTGGATTTATAAATCTCCAAATTATGACGGCTTGTGTGAGCATGCTCAAAGTTTTAGCATGTTTCAATTGTTTCAGCATGTTTCACTTTCCGATGTCTGTCATTAAAGACATATATATATATATAATATAATGAATAATTTGTTCATAACTTGAATGAGTCACAGAGTGAGTAATTAATGTTCATTGTGAGTGCATGACACATATAAGATAGAACGTCTGGCAGAATTAAGGTATGGCGACATAGCAGAGACGCACATTAAAGTCATTAGTCATTAATAAACCTGTTCTGTACGGGCACCTTCCCCACCCATACGACTGTTTGTCTCCCTCTATAAAACCATTAACGCAGGCTGTACTGCCAACACACACACATTCACACCCAAATATGTGAACGCACACCCTCATACACAAACACACACACTGCATACCTGTGCTGACTTGTCGTACACCTACATGTCCATTATGACAAAGTCAACAATAGTTGTCAGGATCATTTCAGCCAGTTTTCCAAAACACATTCTTCAAAATGTCAAAGACAAGGCTCTCTTATAACCTCTGCAAAAAAACAAAAAAAAAACAAGGAAGCTTAAGGTCTTATTTCTTTCAGCTTAAGCTGAAAGAAACCGACCGACAGGAAATCCATTGAATACAACCAGCTACTACAAATTCAGGAAGTGTTTTTGATATAAATACTCTATGTTTAAAATAATGGACACTGAAATATTGGACACTCAAATGACTTTACAGTCAATTGGTGCCCTAGAAAAAAAATCCATTTGGTTATTAAAAAATGTATTTCTTGTCATTGTCACTGTAGGGCTGTATTAAATTGCACGGTGATGGAGAATTTAACAAAAACAGTCCTTAATAAAAAAAAATAATAATTGAACAATCCAACCAATGAACACACAGAAGATCACAACAGAAAGCTTAACAAAATAACCATGTATAGCCACGTTTCCACCGAAATTACCCAGAACAATTTGTCCCAATAACTTTTTTACTAAAGTAAGATTAGCCTGGTGACAGGGACTGCACACAACTTTCCAGTTTCTGCTGGATTTTGTCCTCCGCATACAAGCTTAATAAAACCTGGTCCTCATTGTCGGTCCATCAGTCATATTTTTTACACTCCATTGTTGATTAGAATAAGCAAACAACTCTTACTGCGTGCACCGCAACAGGCTATTAAAAATGGTGGTTGAAATAAAATGCTGCATGAACTCAACCAATCAGCAGGTTAGTGCCCAAGTCTCACCCCCGAAAGTTCCTGAACTGTGAAAAAGTACTACCTCGCGAGCAGAGACTTTCTGAAAGGGAACTTTTTTTTTTACCTGAAACTTAATTTAAACCCTTGTCCCTGTGGTCGAAACATACCGAGTACCACCACAAAGTTCCTGGGGAAAGTTTCTCCGGTGGAAACGCAGCTAATAGACAACACCAAACCAAAAAAACTAATGAACTGAGTGCTTAAATACAAATCGAAAGATAATTAACAGAAACTGAAATGCGTGTAATTCAATCGCTAACCATAGACACAAACTTTCAGGAAAATGAGAACAAAGGAAACAGGAACTAGCATTAAAACAAAACATTGCGTACAAGTGACAGTCATGTTAATTAAAAACACAGGGTAAACTTCTATATAAACTTGATTTAGAAAATAACAGACATACTTATTAATTTCATGCTCACTTACAATTTCAGCAAATGTTAATCACCAAATTAACAATCATGATGACAATGGCATTTCCCCCCATAAGTAGATAGGAACTGTACTTGCATGACTGGAAATACTAATAGCAGCTTTGGCAAGATGGCAGCTGAGTGAACTGACTTTGCCTTGTAAAGGACTTGGATGTAAACTGATGACTATTATCTAGGCGAAACGTTTGAGAACCACTGAAGTATACAGTGGGCCACTTCAGGTATAAACATGACATAATGCTGTTGTATAGGAAGATGATTTTTTTTTAAAGCCAACAAAAAAACAACAAAAACAAATGTCTTACGGCAAAATGATTTGTATTACAAGTTTTGCATGTAGTTTATTACCTTAAAGTGGTCATATGATGCTTTTGAACTTTTTTAGTTAGTGCATAATGTGCTCTTTGTGCATGATCTGCAAAGTTCTAAAGCTCATGGTTGCCCACAAAAGGGATTTATTCTATCTAATAGAGTACAGAACACTGCTCCAGACCTGCCTGAACACCTCGATAAAAGTCCAGATATTCACAATGTGAAATATTAGCATAATGCTCGCTCAAAGGCACACAAGAAGGCGGCGAGACTTCAGTGAATTGTAGTGCTGTCGTCGTGTCTTGGAGACGCTGTGTTTCGGTGCAAATGCAAAATCCCTTTGCTCTTTGTTTTTCGTTTTTTCTTCAAAAAATGGATGAAAATAGGATTCATTAATTTATAACTGTTCCTGAGCTGTACAACCCCAAATTAGCTTGAGTACAGTGCATTTTAAGGAGGTCAGCTTCCCGCACAAGTGAGAGTACTATGTCACTTATACAAAAGTCATGCTTGCCGAGTTGGTTTCAATCCATCTGCTTGATCATCCACATTTTGAAGCTGAAGCTTGCTATTATGATAAAAAAAAAAAAAAAAGGTGTTGCATTTCCGACACATGCTTGAGGTGTTTGGTCATTCACGATGCACTAAGTCAGCTGGCCAATCAGAGCACTCTCAGCTTTTCAGAAGGCGGTGCTTTTTAGAAACCCGAACTCAGTCAGAGCATTTCAGATAGCCTGGGAAGAGAGGTGCTGCAATAATGTACAGTATCAGTCGGTAGCAATTTTCCCATATTGCGCCATTTTGGGCATTGGCTATTTTGAAAATTAGTATTTCATGAACACATTAGCGCATTGTTACGAAAATTGGTATGGGTCATCAGCACAATGCCCTGAAGGAGCCTAAGAAGTATTGAGTCAGTGCCACCTAATGGTAATAGCAAATGTTCACATGCTAATAACTTTGGATTTGGTTGTCTTATTTAGTAACATTCCTAAATCCTTGTCGAGTCCAGCGATACCAAACATGCTAGGCTTCGCCTTGTGTTTTGTTCAATGTTGGGATTTAGGATTTAAACAACTTTCACAAATATCTCCGAAACAGTCCGATTAAGACCAAACCACCGTAAGAAATTTGGAATCATTGCGGGTTGACTGAATGAAAATTGCCAAATGTGAAAATGTTGATAGTAAGTGGCAAAAAAGTCAGGTATGACAGATTATTTTTAATATGGTCATAAATACAAATGTCTATAACTCCTAAACGAAATGACATATTTTCACCAAATTTTACACACTTACTATTCATGGGGGGAAATCTGAGGACACGCACAAAAAAGCGGCGGGACTGCGCAATAATTAAACAAAACATGAAAATGGCTCTATATAGCTAAATGTATTTATGGGTTTTCAAACGTTTTGCTTAAAATTGGTACCGGCACTTTTGATAGCCCTAATAGGGTGTGTTTTAAAATAGAATATGACCCCTTTAATGAACTGAGAAACAGCACGAACACAGTGTTGACCAGATCAAAGAGCAGTACCCCAGTGAATATGGCAAATGAAAGATTTAATGATCACATATAACAATTTCGGTGGAGCTATTTTCGCAGTTACTGAAATCCAAGCATCTAGAGATTTGCGGTATGCTATCCTGTACATATAGAAGCATGACATATGTCTCTGTATAATGTCTGTCCCGGGTAGTACTTGGCCTCACGTCGACACCCCAACCTTAAACTACCGCTCTACCGTTCCACACATATGAGCCACAGTTCAATCTTCCCTGACAAGAGATTTTCTTAGGCGAGCGGCCCAGTCTCTACCCATCCACCAAACACATAGTGTACACTAACATACAGCCTGCATACTGTTTTTCTTTGAGGGATTGAAAAGATTAGTTTCAATTCAGATTGCTTTATTTGGACTTAGTCGGCTAAATGTCCATTTTTCCAAACTTTGACTTATTGACTGCGGAGTGAGGATTTATGAGCGCTCGCAACTCTTTCTGTCCATATAGATGAACAGACGGTGGCCAGAGGAAACGTTGGCTTACTTTGAATTATGCCTCTGCCTTAGACAGATTTTTTTTAAAGCATAATACATTGAAAAAAAACTGGTTGGTCATGGTGAATGAGATTATATTTTGGGTTAAATCACCATTGGCCAGTTAAAACCGACCCTTCGGGTTTTGTATTTGATCAAGAGCGTGAAGAAAAGTTCAGATACTTGCAATGGACCGTGATATGTATTGTAATATTATGCTGTTGTAGTCTACAGTAGCCAGATCAGTAAATCACCAGGGTTGTGACATGCATCTAGTCAAAGATATGTAACTTTATGCTTCCCCTATAAATAAAATTTGAAATATGCACACCTAAGCCTGAAGTTCTTTTGAAGACGTTCTGAAGTGTATCCAATCAGATAAAAGACAGCCTGAAAGTTCCTTGCTGTAAAATGAACAGAAAACACACACAGACTTTGGATTTCCTTTTCAAAGTGTATCTTTCTCTCATTCTGTTGTGATATTTATCCATTATCAAGTGGTGATTTAGTGTTGTGTAAATCAAGGAGACTGCTCACCCAGAAAGGCCCAAGGATCTCAATGGCTGCGGATATATCCGTCAGCAAACTCTGAAACACAACACATGGATCTATTTCTTAGCGATTTCATATAATAAACAGCCTCAACTGAGACTGGAAAGTATTTCACTTGTATTTTCATTTCTGAGCCACTTTCCAATTTTGGAGTTATCGTTCTCCTACACGCTTCACCATGTCTGAGCTTGTGTGGTGGTAATTTCATCTGATCCAGCTAGTAAAATTAACCAAAGTCAACAATCACAAACACACCCACATATGCACATTCAGGCTGGAAATATTCAACGGGAGAAACATACGAAGGTTGTTTGCTTAATACACATTTCATGGAGAAGTACAGTGGGGAAGAAACAATTGACCCGCTTTTCGATTTCATGCAATTCCATGAAAGTTTCAATAAAACACCTCCATCTTGGTTTAGAAGGCCACAAATCTCTGGAGCGCACCAGAGCCGGACCACCTCAGGAGATAAATGCTACCACTCAGAGTTTGGCTCGCTTTGGGTAAAACCAGCGGATCTCGTGCCACCGTCCACAAAAATGCCTGCTCTGGATCCAGATGACAGAGTAGAGAATGCCTAAAGGAGAAAAGCAGACGGTCTCAGGCTTCAAGAGAAAACATCTCCAGCGCAGACAAAGTTGATCCTTCATTAAGAGAACAGCAGAGGCCACCTTTAAGGAGGGCCTCACAAATATCCACCCAGCATGTGTGTCTTTCATAAATACTGAAAGCCAGTGCAAATGTGTTGTCTTAGGCAATGGAACTCTACTATCAAACACCAGAATTTGAATACAAGCTCTGAGGTGACTGATGGTAAAGACATATCCAGCAAATCGCTATTGTTTGTGTGGTCTTTGTAAAAGCCAATCGTTTAAGCATTATCATGGGTTGAAGAGGCCTAAAATCACAACACTGAGACCTAGATCTAAGGTTGCCATTTACATGACACTGTTTTCAACTAAAAACGGAAAACTTTTTATTAGTTCATTCATTTAAACTACAACAGCGTATTGTGGACCTGAAAATGCTAACTTTTGAAAACAGGTTTCAAAGTGCACGTTTTTAAAAAAGATATCATTATCTTCTCCATGTAAACTACAAAAACATTAATCTGTGAAAACGTTGATGGTATGCACATGCGTATCACGTGTTTAGTCTACAGGCATGCGCGTTTGCCGCAAGTGCTCTGTAAAAGAATGCACGTGCACAGGTGCGTAATGTGTCTATACAAAGTAACATCACTAACTTCTGGCCTGTACAGCGTTTTCAGTTGTTTTTAGTCCGTTTGAACGGGGATAGTTTTGATAATGGTGTCGTAAAAAGAAAAAAAAACTCTTTTAGTACATTTTTGTAAACATACTCTAAGTTTCCTGCTTCCAACACGATCTCATGGTAATGCGTATCAATAGTATGAGTGTGAAATCTCATGGAATGGATACGCCAAAATGAGTTTTGGTATGCAACTGCTACGCAGTTTTTCCAAGCATATGACATGCTCTTGGGTAGGATTAGGGTGGTGGGGTGGGGTGGCGCACCATAAAGTGCGTATCATATGCACGTGAAAAACCGCATACCATATGCACGCCAAAACTCATTTTGGCGTATACATTCCACAAGATTGCACACACATACTATTTATACGCATTTTCATAAGATAGAAAAAGAAGGGAAGTTAATTGTATTGAATTGCCAATGGTGTACTACAGATCCTAGAACTATTTTTTTTTTTAACTGGGCATTTTTTTTTAAACAGATTGATCATCTTGTCTTGTCTTGTCATTTATGTAGTGCATATTTACATATACAAGTAATCATTTGAAGCGCAGACTATTGTATGTTTTATACGCAACGAAATGACATTATCGGCAGTATCTGGATAGTATCGTAAATGTTTATGGTTGTCAGTGTGTGACACTACGTATCATGTTGGTTTTAATAAGATTTTCCCAATAAATATGCAGGAATAAACCTGCTTCATTCTTGTTCATTCCCACAACAAAGTACTTGAATGCAAGCTCGTAATCACGACTTCTGAAGTGGGAAGGGTAATGAAATTTCCGATAGCATGTGAAGGCAGTATATGGACAGTCCCAACAGTCTGTTATGAATACGCATGACCAGAATCACATAGTGCTTTGCTTTAGTACCAAAGGTTTCTTAGCAAACGGTTAGTTATAATAGTGTTGTATTGTTCCCAAGTACAAAAAATCAACGAGTAAATGTTTAGAAGGAGTTCCTTTCAGTTTATAGGCAGTAGCTAAAGGCTGCAATGAATCGTAAATACGGAGAGAAAATCTGAAAAAACTCTGTATTTGTATTTCAAACTTGAAGAACAAAGTGTTTCAGTAATAAACCCACCCTTAAAAAAAACTGTTCTGTTAATAAACCTCTGTCGATTTGACTGTCCATGCGAGGATACAAAAATGTTAGTTTTCACGAAAGTCTGTCAACATTTTTTTAAATGACAAATAAAAGTGAATTTCTCAATCCAGGTAACATGGAGAATGAGAAAACATTGTTCATTTACATATACTACTGGCATTTTAACAAAGCAGGCAAAAAATCTGCGATTTGTAACTAAGTTTAGCCTACTTAAAGAGCATGCACTTTCGTGGTTATGTTTATTAACACACTTTAAGTACAGTAAAAATGTAAGAAAAATTTCACTTTGTAACAATGTTAAATTAATATTTACTTTTAAGTTTTTAAATCATTGTTTTAATATTTTTTCATGCATTAAAAAAGTACACTTTGATGTGTTGACGGACATATTGAAGTGCACATGTAAAGTATTTTAGTTTAGATTTTAATTTTAATCATAGTGTAAAGTTATCATATTTTAAATATTTACAACTTCATTATCACAAATATCTAAATACAGGTATATTATGACAAGACATTTTACTTTACCATAAATGCTTGTCAGTATGTGGCAGAACAATTTACACACATTCCAAAGACAATATGATATATGGCATAATGAGGGTCCCTCCATGCAAACCGAAGCATTGAGAACTTTGTAGGTGTACAAACAGTTTAATAAGAAGATACTTTATAAAGACGCATTGCATTACGTGTTTATGGTCAGGCGCCATCTTGGAAAACAGTCTCGACTAGGCGAGCGACGGACGCTGGGCTAAGTGAGCTGGTCGATAAGAATTAAGTTTGTGAAATCCAATAACATGGACATTTGTACTTTTATTTTGTGAAATCCAATAACATGGACATTTGTACTTTTATTTATTTATTTTCTCTGTTGTGTTCAGTGCTTTCTTCCGGAAACAACGGACCATATGAGATTCCAAGTCACAGTTCATGGCTCGACTAGTCAAAACGGTTTTCCAAGATGGCGCCTGTCCGTAAATGCGTAATGTACTGTGTATAAATCTTCTTTTTAAACTGTTTGTACACTTACAAAGTTCTCAATGCTTCGGTTTGCATGTAGGGACCCTCATTATGCCGTTTTAGTGTGAGGCTATTTTGAGCCTTGTTAGTGGTATTAACTAGAGATTTAATTTCACTACCCGGTGCCCCATAGACTAGCGTTATAATCTAATCTGTTTTTAGAGATAAAACTCTTTATATTCGATTTTCATGAAAACGCATCCCAGAGAACGATCTACTCTGTAACCACCTGTTAATTACCCCTAGGTTCATTTCTCACCGGAGTTGTCCTTTAATATAAATTAATTATAAAAATGTATTGCAGATTAAAACAATTGCGTTCAGTTATTTTGGATTAGTTCAGAATTAAAATGTCTTGATAATTTTATTTATCTTTCTTCATTTGAAAAGAACTGATTTTTTTTTTTAGGAAAACATTCCAGGATTTTAGTATTATTATTATTATTATTATTATTATTATTATTATTATTAAAAATTATTTCCATAATAATTCTTCTTTTTTTATGTATGCTAAAGTGTACTTCTTCACAAGTGAATCCGAATAATTTCCCAAATATCTCAATATATGCTCAAATATCTTAGAAACAGGCTAAAATATCTGAGCTACAGTATGCTATCCATATTCATTTTATAGCTCTATACTCTTACTGTATGTCAACAATTATCTCATTTGGGTCCATTTTTAAGTCCCTTAAGGGGAAACATCTGGGACAAACCATTTAAAACTCAATTAAGTCTCTTGGGTTATGAAAGAGCAACCTCTGAGCAATAATATGTTTCTCTGAGTATACATACTGGATGAATCAATGCTTGCCTCACTGTAAAAAAAAAAAAAAAAAAAAAAAAAAAAAAAAACCTTGGTTTTTGTTGGCTTGACTTAAAAAAGTAAGTAACCTGTTGCCTTAAAATTTTGAGGTTATTGAAATTAAAAATTTGATTTGATACAATGAAGGAAATTTGTTTAATAAATAGCAACTCAAAATATTATTGTATCTGAACCACATTTGTATAAACCATGAAAATTGCACTATTTGGCATGTTTCACTGGATCATCAGAAATAAAACACACACAATTACCCAATATGCTTACAACATCTTTTAAAAATCTTTTAATAAAAGTTGTTGAATCTCAAAAAATGTTCATTGTATTAACTCAAAAAAATGTTACAGTGTGCTAAACAGTTAATTAACAGCTTAACTATCATAATCAACACTTGACAGTCGGTGAGAAAAGCAGACGTTGCAACACAAAAAACCTCAGAAGCATCTGCATGTTCTCGCAAAATTAAAGACCTCATCATTATAATAATAAAAATACAGCTCTGACATGTATAATGAAAATTATTGGCATGTGGTTTAGCAATTGTTAGGGACAGGGTACAGTACAGGGGGCTATGTATTTGACACTGAACTCCATGAGCAGGGCAAAGATAATTATAATGTTCTCTTGATAATTAATGGTTAACACAGACTGCTGACAGTGCAGAGTAAATCTGTCACCCAGACAGTCTCAATACACACCAAAAGTGCTGTGACTAACAGTGTGTATGAGTTCCGATTGATGTCAGGACAGCAGGAAAAGTGACTCTGGATGAGAGATACAGATGCGTCATAAATATTGATGAAAAGTTTAATGACGCACATGTCTGTTTGAGAACAGATGACACTTTTTCACATCAGTCTGGTTTCTCTTTCTCAATCTCTCTTTCTCACACACTCTATTATTGATCTGTGTTAGAGTGTTTACATGAGACATCTGCCAGATTAAGGTAGCAAAAATGGCATTTTTGGCCAAGATTAAATTCAAAGATTGAATTTCAAAGGTAATGGAAATTATTAGACCAATTCAAGGGATATTCAAAATGATTCAGGGAAATATTCATCTTGTTTGGTAACTCATTCACTTGTAACAAATGTGAAGGGTTTTTTGTATTAATTGTTTTTCCAGTGAAAACAAGTCTTGTTGGGCAAGAAAGTGAAAGAGAGATGGATTAGAGAGATCACTGTTAAAACCCAAGTCTGAGCCCTTTATCAGCCAAAGAGAACCAAAATCTCATACAGTATATACTGCAGTGTGCTGCCAAAACTAGCATGCTAAATTCATTAACACAAAGTCTTAGAGAGGAGACGCTCGCGGCTAGCTGCATTTAAACAGTCAACTTTAATTCTGTTGAACATAAAACTTGGGAAGTGGTACAAAATCTCCTCCCCTCCTCCTTTTTTTCTGATGGCATTTCAACTCTCTTTTCTTCTCTTTCCACCCTCCCTTTCTCTCTGTCTTTCTTTTTGTGAGGGATAATAAATAGCTATGAAAATGAATCTTGAAAATGGAGTGACTGGCAGAGAACAGAGGGTAAAAGAATAGGAAAATAAATTAAAAACTACTCTCCAAGTCAAACAGGGCAGAAGTTCAAAGGCAAAGAGACCATACATGTTGCTATATGCTGGCAAACTTTATTGCTAGCATATGTCGTGCTGTCGTGTATGTCCTTCCTCGGCTACCCAGAGGCCTGTATGCAATATAATTATGTAAAAAATTATTATCAGCGGAGTGCAGATCTGAACTGGTCAAACAGGGAAGATACCTCAAAAATCTCTGTCTTCTCCATGTGTTTGAAAATTCCAGTAACCACAGACAAGTATTCTAGCGTTGAGGAAAACACATTCAGGAAATCACTTACAGTGTCATTGCAGTTTTGCAAGAGATTTAAATGTTTGTAATTTTTGCAAAATGTTCGCAAATACTTAGATTTATTGGTGCACATTATTCTCAAAAATAAAACATGAATTACAACCACTTTTCAAAATCCAATCAGTTCCTGACAAATCAAATCAAGACATGCTCAGCTATGCAGCAAGTTGTTGTTACTTCTTATTGGCTGATGTTCTATATCTTTTATATCCCTATTGGCTCTTCCTTGTGTCCCTCAGTGCTGGACAGTGTGGTCCACTTGTGGCAAGAAGTTACCACAGCAATTCAGTAAAATGCACAGGCTTTCTTTAATCAAACATATTGAGGAAGATTCCAGTAGAAGACCAACTAAGCCTACTTGAATGCATTCATTAGATTAGATTAATTATAACTTTCACAAACAACATGTCAATTAGTGGTAAACCAATATATCACCATGGATGATATATATCGCCTGCTATTAGGCATTGTTCAGCATCAACAGGTTTTTCTTTTTGGTCAATATGTTGGAAGCGGAACTTTTATTTTGACCGCACTGAGAAAGGCAGCGGCTGAGCACAGTGTTCCTACACTCTTAGAAGAAAAGGTTCAATATAGAACCTTAAAATTGGGTTCTATCGGGCTATGTAGTTGGAACCCCTAAAAGGTTCACTGCAAAAAATGCTTTTCTTATTTAGTATTTTTTGTCTTGTTTCTAGTCCAAACATCTACAAATTCTTAAAACAATAAGTATTTACTAGACAAGCAGAAGTAATTGTCTTGTTTTGGGAAAGAATAACTCAAAAGTAAGAGAGTTTTTGCTTAAAATTAGCAACAAAATCTGCCAGTGGGAATGTGAGAATAAATGTGAGAATTTTAAATATTTAGACTAGAAACAAGACAAAAATACTAAATAAGAAAGGCATATTTTTGCAGTGTTCTATATATAATCCTTTTTTGTTTGACAAAAGGGTTCTTTCTTGTCATTATAGAACCTTTTTAGCATAAAAGGTTATTTGGAGTATACTCAACTAGAACCTTTAAGGGGTTTAGCACCGATAGATTTTGTTGAATTCTTACAATATCCCAAATGTTTCCAACTATTTGCAAATTGTGAGAAAATTGCTATTTTAACCAAGGAACTGGGACGTCTGAGGGAGTCGCCTGTCAATGGCGTCTTATCTGCGTTACCCTTGGTTTCCGAGAAACGCTTTACTCTTTGCAGTGTGCAACAAGTGTCACAGCAGCCACTAAGCGAACACACAGAGTAAACAGACCTGCGTTACCTCATACTCATGACCAGGAAATGGCACCGATGGCTGTGTCCCGTCCCGTCAAAATAAAAGTCCCGCTGCTCGCGAGCCATCTGCGCTCAAACCTGGCGTCATCAAACTATACCTTTGTTTTGAATAGGTGACCTCTAGCGGACAGAAAAGTTACATAGTGTAGCTTTAAAGAAAGAAAAGTTAAAGGTAAACGAAAAAGTGTTACAGGATTTGCTTTTATATTATTAGTAACAGAAAGGCAAACATTATTTAAGTGTTCATTTGTAGCCTGCATGAAAGTATCTGTGCGTATCGGTCAGTTCAGCTTCACTGAGACGCACGATCGACAAGCTTTAAACCCTTGATTTCAAACTATGCTGAGCTATATTCAGTTGCCTGCTATTTCATATGTAATTTTCACTCTTATTTATTTAAACGTAGTGTTATCTTATAGAGAAAAAATAAGTAAATTGGGTGCGCACAATTTGTCCTACTAGCTCTATCCTGTATGTCATGTGTGGGGCTCCATATTATCTTGTCTTTATTTATTTTATTTTATTTTTAATTCCCAGTGCGCACAAACTTACCAGATTTCTGACTGAGTGATGGTTACAGTGTTTGCTTCCTTTTTATACAAGTTCTTTTTTCTTTTCATTTTTAAATACTGGAACATGATTATAGAATCAAGAGGTTTCCATCAAAAATAAGTCTGTTTAATTTAGAGAATTATTTTTCATTCATTTTCAAATTAGACGACTATTTATTTCTAATTTTTTAAATATAAATTCAAATAAATATAAAATGTATACATTTCACCTTTATATCGCCATCGGCCACCCTCTCTAAGATATCAAAAGAAATGTTTTCATATTTAGCTTCTTGTATTTTATTTAGAAGTTTCATGAGTCATTTCATGTTTCCTAGTTTGCCATGCGCTCCCCTTTGCCATGTGCTTCCCTTATCCTCATGTGATCATGTCATGTGACTCCCTTATCCTCATGTGATCATGTCATGTGACTCCCTTATCCTCATGTGATCATGTCATGTGATTCCCTTATCCTCATGTGATCATGTCATGTGACTCCCTTATCCTCATGTGATCATGTCATGTGACTCCCTTATCCTCATGTGATCATGTCATGTGATTCCCTTATCCTCATGTGATCATGTCATGTGACTCCCTTATCCTCATGTGATCATGTCATGTGACTCCCTTATCCTCATGTGATCATGTCATGTGACTCCCTTATCCTTGTGTGATCATGTCATGTGTTTCCCCTATCCTCATGTGATCATGTCCTGTGATTCCCTTATCCTCACGTGATCATGTCATGTGACTCCCTTATCCTCATGTGATCATGTCCTGTGATTCCCTTATCCTCATGTGATCATGTCCTGTGATTCCCTTATCCTCATGTGATCATGTCATGTGCTTCCCTTATCCTCATGTGATCATGTCCTGTGACTCCCTTATCCTCATGTGATCATGTCATGTGACTCCCTTATCCTCATGTGATCATGTCCTGTGATTCCCTTATCCTCATGTGATCATGTCATGTGACTCCCTTATCCTCAAGTGATCATGTCCTGTGACTCCCTTATCCTCATGTGACCATGTCATGTGACTCCCTTATCCTCATGTGATCATGTCCTGTGATTCCCTTATCCTCATGTGATCATGTCATGTGATTCCCTTATCCTCATGTGATCATGTCATGTGACTCCCTTATCCTCATGTGATCATGTCATGTGATTCCCTTATCCTCATGTGATCATGTCATGTGATTCCCTTATCCTCATGTGATCATGTCCTGTGATTCCCTTATCCTCATGTGATCATGTCATGTGATTCCCTTATCCTCATGTGATCATGCCATGTGACTCCCTTATCCTCATGTGATCATGTCCTGTGATTCCCTTATCCTCATGTGATCATGTCATGTGATTCCCTTATCCTCATGTGATCATGTCCTGTAATTCCCTTATCCTCATGTGATCATGTCATGTGATTCCCTTATCCTCATGTGATCATGTCATGTGACTCCCTTATCCTCACGTGATCATGTCCTGTGATTCCCTTATCCTCATGTGATCATGTCATGTTACTCCCTTATCCTCATGTGATCATGTCCTGTGACTCCCTTATCCTCATGTGATCATGTCATGTGATTCCCTTATCTTCATGTGATCAAGTCATGTGATTCCCTTATCCTCATGTGATCATGTCATGTGACTCCCTTATCCTCACGTGATCATGTCCTGTGATTCCCTTATCCTCATGTGATCATGGCATGTGACTCCCTTATCCTCATGTGATCATGTCTTGTGATTCCCTTATCCTCATGTGATCATGTCCTGTGATTCCCTTATCCTCATGTGATCATGTCCTGTGATTCCCTTATCCTCATGTGATCATGTCCTGTGATTCCCTTATCCTCATGTGATCATGTCCTGTGATTCCCTTATCCTCATGTGATCATGTCCTATGATTCCCTTATCCTCATCTGATCATGTCCTGTGATTCCCTTATCCTCATGTGATCATGTCCTGTGATTCCCTTATCCTCATGTGACCATTTCATGTGACTCCCTTATCCTCATGTGATCATGTCATGTGATTCCCTTATCCTCATGTGATCATGTCATGTGATTCCCTTATCCTCATGTGATCATGTCATGTGATTCCCTTATCCTCATGTGATCATGTCATGTGATTCCCTTATCCTCATGTGATCATGCCATGTGACTCCCTTATCCTTATCTGATCATGTCCTGTGATTCCTTATCCTCATGTGATCATGTCATGTGATTCCCATATCCTCATGTGATCATGTCCTGTGATTCCCTTATCCTCATGTGATCATGTCCTGTGATTCCCTTATCCTCATGTGATCATGTCCTGTGATTCCCTTATCCTCATCTGATCATGTCCTGTGATTCCCATATCCTCATGTGATCATGTCCTGTGATTCCCTTACCCTCATGTGATCATGTCCTGTGATTCCCATATCCTCATGTGATCATGTCCTGTGATTCCCATATCCTCATCTGATCATGTCCTGTGATTCCCATATCCTCATGTGATCATGTCCTGTGATTCCCTTATCCTCATGTGATCATGTCCTGTGATTCCCTTATCCTCATCTGATCATGTCCTGTGATTCCCTTATCCTCATGTGATCATGTCCTGTGATTCCCTTATCCTCATCTGATCATGTCCTGTGATTCCCTTATCCTCATGTGATCATGTCCTGCGATTCCCTTATCCTCATGTGACCATGTCATGTGACTCCCTTATCCTCATGTGATCATACCATGTGACTCCCTTATCCTCATGTGATCATGCCATGTGCTTCCCATATCCTCATGTGATCATGTCCTGTAATTCCCTTATCCTCATGTGATCATGTCATGTGATTCCCTTATACTCACGTGATCATGTCATGTGATTCCCTTATCCTCATGTGATCATGTCATGTGATTCCCTTATCCTCATGTGATCATGTCATGTGATTCCCTTATCTTCATGTGATCAAGTCATGTGATTCCCTTATCCTCATGTGATCATGTCATGTGACTCCCTTATCCTCACGTGATCATGTCCTGTGATTCCCTTATCCTCATGTGATCATGTCATGTTACTCCCTTATCCTCATGTGATCATGTCCTGTGACTCCCTTATCCTCATGTGATCATGTCATGTGATTCCCTTATCCTCATGTGATCATGTCATGTGATTCCCTTATCCTCATGTGATCATGTCCTGTAATTCCCTTATCCTCATGTGATCATGTCATGTGACTCCCTTATCCTCATGTGATCATGTCATGTGATTTCCTTATCCTCATGTGATCATGTCATGTGACTCCCTTATCCTCATGTGATCATGTCATGTGGCTCCCTTATCCTCATGTTATCATGTCATGTGTTTCCCCTATCCTCATGTGATCATGTCCTGTGACTCCCTTATCCTCATGTGATCATGTCATGTGATTCCCTTATCCTCATGTGATCATGTCCTGTAATTCCCTTATCCTCATGTGATCATGTCATGTGACTCCCTTATCCTCACGTGATCATGACCTGTGATTCCCTTATCCTCATGTGATCATGTCATGTGATTCCCTTATCCTCATGTGATCATGTCATGTGACTCCCTTATCCTCATGTGATCATGTCCTGTGACTCCCTTATCCTCATGTGATCATGTCATGTGATTTCCTTATCCTCATGTGATCATGTCATGTGACTCCCTTATCCTCATGTGATCATGTCATGTGGCTCCTTTATCCTCATGGGATCATGTCATGTGACTCCCTTATCCACACGTGATCATGTCATGTGACTCCCTTATCCTCATGTGATCATGTCATGTGGCTCCTTTATCCTCATGGGATCATGTCATGTGACTCCCTTATCCTCACGTGATCATGTCATGTGACTCCCTTATCCTCATGTGATCATGTCATGTGACTCCCTTATCCTCATGTAATCATGTCATGTGACTCCCTTATCCTCATGTGATCATGTCATGTGATTACCTTATCCTCATGTGATCATGTCATGTGATTCCCTTATCCTCATGTGATCATGTCATGTGATTCCCTTATTCTCATGTGATCATGTCCTGTGTAAAGGGGTAAAATATTCAATCCATATTCATATTCAATAATATATTTTGCATATTCAAGCAAAAAACAGCATATATTAGTTCTCGGCTAATGTCCGTTATGTGTGTCTTGTGTTTTGAATAATGACGCTGAGCCTGTCTTCTCACCATCAATAGTAGACACGCCCCTTACCTGCTGATTGGCTACAAGTTTGTTATTCCACTCAGCCCGAGTCCTTTTTCTAAAACGGTTATGAAAGAACACTTACCCCACCTTTAACTATCTGACTCGCACATCCATCATGTTTGTAGTTCTAAACGAATCCTCGTCCAACTCCCAATGGGTTGTGGCCAATATCAGCAAAGAAATAGTAGACCATCCGGGTATCTTTGAAATACTCTTGTCAACATAATACTATTTGGGACATACTCCCTGCATCCCAATTCGCATACTATCCATACTAAATAGTATTTGAAAATAGAATTAGTATGTCCCAAACCATAGTATGCTGAAAAGAGTATTTCAAAGATACCTGGATGGTTTACTAATTCCAGTCAGAATTCGAAGTGCTGAACGAAGCACACTCTTAACGGCTGATATTGCCCACAACCCATTGCGAGAACTACAAACGCGGATAAAAAGTGTTAAAAAAACTACAAACATGACAGATGCCCAAGTCCGGTTAGAGGTTTAGATAAAGCGTTGAGTGATCAATTATAAGTATCTAACCTGACGAAAATATATTTATTCAGTGTTGTCCACATCATATTTCACCTGCAGCAGCATTGTGAACTTTTGTAATGACATGTTTGGCCATTAACTTGATAATGCAAAAACTATGCATCATTATATTTAAACTGCAAACACATGAGGAAAGTCTCTGCATTAAAGACCCACACATGGCAAATCAACGTGCTACTACATTTCTCTCCGATATGGAAGGAAATTAAACTGAATGTGAAGGATTTTAACTGTGACGAATCTGACGATGATTGACAGGGCAGTTAAACTGTAATGGGATGCACGTAACTAAGCGACAGAGTGCGTTAAAGATGACGAAGTAGTATGTCCTAAAGCTTGCATACTTTTCTGCTACACACTCAAAAGTATGTACTTTTTCTTCACAAAAAGAGTACATACTTTTAGGTCGTAGTATAAGTATGTGAATTGGGATGCAGATACTAATTCTATTTTCGAGTACTATTTAGTATGGATATGCAAATTGGGACGCGCAGGGAATGACAATCACATAAATCATTAAGTGCCGCTCTTATACACAATCACCTTCACACAAAAAAATGGTTGTGTGCATTTTTACAATCTCACCACAAATGATCAGTGCCAACTGCAAACTGTGCATGATGGAAATGGGGAATGCTAAATGCATTTTATGGTGGTTATTTAACAATGAAGGAACTAATAATCCAAAATTGGATGTTCCACTGAAATAGAAAAATAACTGAACATACCTACTGCACTGTATTTAACTTGTGCCTGACCTTGAATGAAATCAGTACATCACACACTCCAATAAACATTTACCTGCAGTTTATAACTTATTGTAAACATTTTAAACAATCTATGTAATGTGCACTGCAAAACATTTTTTTTAACATTTTTGTCTTCTTTCCAGTAAAAAATATCTAATATCCTAAAACAAGAAAACGTCCCTGGTTACGAATGTAACCTTAGTTCCCTGAGAACAGGGAACGAGACGCTGCGTCAGCTGACGCTATGGGGAACGCCTCCAGCGTGACCGGTGTCTGAGCTACTATCAAACCACAGCAATCCTATTGACCGGCGACAGCCTATGATGTCATCAAGGTGCGACCAGGAAGTATATAAGGGCGCCTTGCAAACATGACACCAGCTTCTTCGTCTGAAGGGACTGTTCGCAGGCAGGCCCCGAGGCATGGCAAAAGTGACGCAGCGTCTCGTTCCCTGTTCTCAGGGAACTAAGGTTACATTCGTAACCAGGGACGTTCCCTTTCGAAAGGGAACTCGAGCTGCGTCAGCTGACGCTATGGGGAACGATATACCCACGCCGCCATGCCGAGGGGAGTGCATGCCTACTGGCAGTGACAACTGTCAGGACAAGCAAATTCAACTGAAATGCCTGAACCACTCCCCCTCTGGTCACATTAGGCTGTCAGTGACAGCATTCCCTACGGTCATAGCCCGAGCTGTGGCCTCGGGGCACCTTCATGTACCCTACCCCGGCCGCTCAAAGGCCTGGAACCAACCTGTTCGACAGAAGGGGTTCCTTTAAGGGAATGTGGCTAGGGGACCCGAGGGCGCCCCAGCCAGTCACTATTCGGGAAGAACTTCACCGAATGCCACCAGGGAGGCTTGACCTGGCGTCACTATGCGGGACGCTTCCGTCTGCCAGCCCAGTCTGTTAACAACAGAGCCTCTGGAAACTCGCCTCTGGAGAGGCATCAAGCTGAGGGACTGCGAACTGGCAGTGTCCGCCTCAGGCCGGAACTCAGAGACGGGCTATCCTGGAGAACAGCGCTCAGCGTAGTGCTTTCCCACCCTTGCTAGCGAGGGGAGTCAGCTGCTCGATCCTAGGATCTACCGAGCACATACATTACAGGGGTGCTCAGGAGGCCTGAGAAGGCCTACAGGCTGATCTCACAGGGAGGCCCCGAGGGGCCTACGACCAACTGACCAGGCCCAGGCGGCCGTAAGCTCACAGACAACCCTCCTAAGAGGGGAGCTCTTAAGCCTGCCTGGTAGGTACCATGCTGTAGGCAACCTATGCAAGTCCCTGTCCTGTAAGGACCGCATAGCAGCAGTGTAAACTCGTCGTGCTAGAGTATGCGCCCGCCATCAGGTGCTGCCGGCTAGGACCGAAGCCTGATGGCAGGAACCACTAGCTGTCAGCTTGAGCCAGTTATGTGTCTCCGTCCAAGGAACTCATTCCCCCTGGGAGGCCCCGCAGGGCCTACTACTTGCCAGGCTACTCGTAGCCGGCACTGAGACCAGGGAACGACCTCAGGGAGGCCTGGTGAAACCTGCTACCTGATAGCAGATCATGCTAGCCGCCCTGGCTAGCAACCATGCTCACTGTCATAGGAACCGGGAACCGGGGCTCACCCTCCGGGAGGCCTAGCGAGGCCTAATCCCTGTCACCCAGTGGCCGAGGCCCTGGACCACCCCCTCAGGGGAAGCCAGATGAGGCCTGCTGCAACCCAGCAGGCCCTCCGGGAGGCCTGGTGAGGCCTGCTACCTGCCATCTGGTGACTGGAGCCCAGGAACTGTTATCCAGCGCTAGTTCCCTGGAGTACCCCCTCAGGGGAAGCCAGATGAGGCCTGCTGCATCCCAGCAGGCCCTCAGGGAGGCCCCGCGAGGCCTACTACCTATCATCCAGTGACTGAAGCCCAGGAACGACCCCTTGGGGGAAGCCAGACGAGGCTTACTGCTACCACAGCAGGCCCTCAGGGAGGCCTGGTGAGGCCTACTACCTGCCGTCTAACACCTGAAGCACGGGAATACCCCCTCAAGGGCAGCCCGGCAAGGCCTGCTGCACCCCAGCAGGCCCTCAGGGAGGCCTAGGGAGGCCTACTAACTGGGCTTGTAGCCATGCCAGCGACGAATGCTCGCTGGCAGGTCGGATGAATGCTGGCCGCTCCAAGTCGGGCTGACAGTGGCTGTCTGCTTGGCTGACGAAGACCTAGACATCCAGTTACCACCTGGGGAATCACCCCAGGGAGGCCATGATGGTCCTGCTTGTCGACGAGGTACTGCTGAAGCCGACATCGTCGGGATATTCCTCCCAGGCGCACATTGGCCCGATGTCGCGACTCACCCGCAAGGAGGCCTGCTGAGGCCTCCTGCTCAGAGTCCACTGCCAGGACTGCCCAAGCTGGCTGCTCACAGCCAGCTGGTAGCCCATGCCCCTCCCGGGGCTGGCTTCATCCCGGAGGCTCACGGGGTCCTCCATGCGATGACGCAGTCCCATCCGGCAGTGCCTACAGACATAGCCTAAACACATTGCCAAAAGCAGTGTACTCAGCAGAAAGTACCTAGACCCTCAAAGCGAGGGGAGTACAACTTACGTCACCTGCGTCAGGGCGGCCGCTCTTCCTTCATGCAGCGGCCTACCGTTCACGCTAGGGCGTCAGCCATGGCAATGCTTCGGCTTCCAGGGGAGCATCCGACCGAACCATTACGAAGCACGCAGGTTGTGAGTGCAGCTCAACCCGAGCCCTAAAAGGTGGAGCAGAAGACACAGAGCAGAGGGCAAAAAATATTCACAAATATGCTACCCACCGGCCCAACATCCTCCAGGATGGGGCCAGGGGCCGCCAGAAGGTGGCAGCCACAACAAGCTCTGGAAAGCGGGGTTTTCGCAAAAATAGCCCACCTGCGTACAAGCGTGGGACGCCAAACCCCGCCCCACGACCACTGGCTAAGTCGCTGTTCATTCTGCTTCACACCAACCTGCATTACTAAAAACCCCAAAACGCAGAGAAGGGGGCGGGCCTTGGCCGGACGACTCTAATGTAAGAGGAGGCTGACTAGGGATGCGAAAGAAAATGCCCTGCAATATTCAAACCGAGGGCCTCGGGCGATAATTACTTTCCTTCTTTGGAAAGAAATGCCCCCCATCCCGCAAAAGCCTAGGCCAACCGATGCAGTGGCCCGGAGAGGGCCAGCCTACATAAGAGTATTATACGCGGCTCGGGGGAGCGAAACAACCTCAATAATACTCCGTCCAAGCCCTGCGAGGCTAGACATAAATCTGTAGTTCGTGCGTAAGCCTAAACTCACCCTCCCGTCTATGAAATTCCACGAGGGGCAACGTTGACCGCTTTACCCTGGGGTGGCTAAGAGCTTCCTGTTTGACTAGGAGAGCACACTCGCCTAAAACAACAGCCCATTCCTACAAGAATGAGCGGTTGCCTCAATACTGCTTCATCACACAGAGAGAAGCCAAAAAAAAACTGTTCGCACAGCTGTACATACAATGGCGGCTATTCTCTCCTAGCAAAGCTAGCTCTAGACATACCACATAACGGCATCTAAAAAATCGTTCTAGCCACCGGACAGGGGAACTACAGGGCCCTATGGTGTCCTCCATCGATACCGTGATCCCCAAACCCTTGGCGGGGAGCATGAAGTCTCACACAACATAAATAATAAATGTTTCCCTCGCAAGGGGGACTTACCAGCTCGCCTCCTGCGCGACGATATCCACACATAAGTTTTACTCACAGTATGCATGTTTAGGAGCGCAACCGCCTGAGGGTGCACTTCTCACAGCCCAGCCAGGCGGGGTCTAGAGTATCATCGTCATGGCCCCCCTCAGGGCCGGATGTAAGAAGCGCCTGGGGAGAAAATGAAGAAGAGCAGTAAATGAGATGTAATTCTTAACTCACCCACCTAAGGGAGAGATATTTCATTCACGCCAACAGCGTTGTGATACTATTCCTCTTATGTGGGAGTCCGCCTCTTTGCGCCCCGCCCTTAACCGCGGGGAGCATGAGAGGCGATGTTGGCACTCAGGCCCTGTCACTGGTCCGTATACCGTGACGCCTCCCGCCTGCCTGGGACCCGGATCTCAGCGGTGTGCGGGTCCTCGGACACCACCACCCGCGCTTCTGTGACACTGGCCCTCAGGCCCTGCTATTGCTGACATGGCGCACAGCTGCGCCGCGGGTCAGGGTATTTTCCCTGATTGAGATCCCTCAGCAGGTCTTCCCAGTATACTTGCAACACCGACATGGCGTAAAAGTAGCACCAGGCTGACCCGCTGCCGTGTATGCCCCGCCATCAAAACCTCTTGAAACATAGTTGAAAGAAGCTCAGATGGCAGGGTTGGAGCTAGAACACATACCCATATCCACCCATCCTCCAAACATCAGCATTTAACACCCGCTGATGTCCGTGAATACACTGAATATGGGTTCTTCCATACCCTCACGATCTCAGTCAGGAGATCAGGAAGGAATGGAAAAGCTCAACTGAGCCAACGGTTTCATGGCCGGGGAGAAATCGATTGTTCCATTTAAACGAGCGATCTCTCCTTTAATGCGCCCACATGACGGCCGCAGCCTGCATGCAGCGCGCTCATAACAGCCATCGGCTCAGCATACACAGTCAGGATGGCTGAGAAATTAATTTCCCTTCTCACCAGCCATCCCTACGAGCATTCGTGATTAGTCTCGTCAGTCGCTAGATCGCCGGAGGGAAACATCCCCTCGCGGCGATCGGCGACCCCATCCGAGGGAATGTGACGCGCATCCGCGCTCAGCCTCAGCGTGAGCGGGGATCACATCACTAATCTCAGATGCAAAAACGCTCTTCCCTCAGGAAGAGCGCTAGACGAGAACGGAGCGATCTCGGATTGAAAACCTCGCTCACATTACACACAATCGAACAAATGACTCCACAAGAGCTTGACTGTGCATGCTCTTAATCCCAGGCAGAAAATAAATGAATCTGGATTACCTTTGATTTGAAGCATTCAGACAAAAAACAGTCCCTGAAGACGAAGATGCTGGTGTCATGTTTGCAAGGCGCCCTTATATACTTCCTGGTCGCACCTTGATGACATCATAGGCTGTCGCCGGTCAATAGGATTGCTGTGGTTTGATAGTAGCTCAGACACCGGTCACGCTGGAGGCGTTCCCCATAGCGTCAGCTGACGCAGCTCGAGTTCCCTTTCGAAAGGGAACTTTGCTTTTGAAGCAAACTTGTGTAAGATAAGCTTTGTATTCAGAAAGGTTTAAGCTTGTGTCCATTATACTTTTTTACTTCTCAATAAATGTAATACATATTTAAAGGAAGTTTAGGTATGTTAACTGGAACAAAAATATGTTTTTTGAATAATTATTGCAGCACCTCCCTCTGTAAATTGCATTTATGATTGGCCAACTTCTGTTATTGTTTTTTTTTTTCTTCTTCTTCTTTCCCTCACATCCTAATCCTAATCTAGTGACTGGCTTCACATGAAAGAGAGAAGAGAAAAACAGTGTGAGAACTGTGCTGACTTACTGAAGCATTAAAGTCTCGTCTGACTCACCCGACACAAACAAAACACCACCGAACCGCTCCATGCTAAAATTAGGAGCGAGATCTCTCAGCAAGCACACATTGTTTATGGAGTTGTCTGAAAGTCCCCTACAGTCTGTCCCAGGGCAAGCAGCACACACTTGATTTAGTTACACAGCCTTTAATTAACAACGGCCTCAGTGAAACTGCAACTCAACACTTTTGATCAGAAACACACGCTGTTCAGATGATAAGATGAAGAGTATGCGAATGTATTTGAACGAAACATGCCCAACAAAAATATATTCTAAAAATGTTTTGCTAATGTTCCCATTAAGTTAAGAAAATATTATTTCTGAATGTTCTCAGAAACTGTCCAGTTTTCTTTATGTTTTAAAAACGTGTTTTCCTGTATTATATGAAAGTTAAAGGCACAATATGTAAGATTTTCTGGATTAAAATACCCAGAAAGATCCACTAGAACAATGTTATAAATGTTGTTGACTTGTATACTTACAGTATCCCAAATGTTTCCAAGAATTTTTCAGTCCAGAGAAATATGCCATTTTAACCATGACCTGGGCCATGTTTGTGCATCGCCCATCAATGACATCATACCCATGGTACCCTCGATTACTGCTTTTATTTTGTAGAAACCATGGAAACACCAAAGACGCTTTAAAGGGGTGATGAATTGAGAAATCAACTTTCCCTTGAGCTTCTGATATATAAAAGGTCAGCTATATAAGAATATCCTGTAAGTTTCAGAGCTGAAAACTTCATTGCTAGTCAAAGAAAAGCTTTTATAGACTCTAGGTCCAGAAAACCATTGTGTGCTTCATCTTGACGTCATCCTGTGGCGAAACACTGCCTCTACAGAATAGTAGCCCAATTCAGAATCCCCGACCCACCAACTGTTTGGATCACGCTAGCCAGTAGCAATAAACATACTGAAGAAGATAGCAAGATATTGCGCTATTCCTGTTTGTGGAAGAACACAGTCACTGCATAAGCTTCCTTCGGATGATAATTTTAGGAATATGTGGTTAAACTTTATTATTAATGAAGGTCCAGCTCACATGAGGAAAAAAAACTGTATGTGTGTTCACTTCATATCACAGCAGAATCGATGATGTGTATGTGTCTAGCAGAACATACCTTTAGCAAGCTGTCACAGGCTGGAGAATCCGTTATTTCTTGGTTCATTACGATTTGGGGGACAGACTCAGATATGAATGGGCCAGGACTCGCAAAGCCCAATGTCCCTGGGCTATGTGTTTTACAGATGGGCTACCAAAATGGAAGCCCATCGGCAGGCCAATGAATCTCAAATAGTAAAACGATATTTCTTTCTTGATCTGCGTTGTTAACTCTCTATTGACTTGACATTTGAAGGGCGCGCACGTGTGTGTGTGGTGGGGGGGGGTTGTGTTTTTGTGACATATGAGGACTCAAATGCGTATAATGTGTATAATGACATAGGTATGACATAGGTATTACAAGGAGAGGGTGACATATGAGGACATTGGCCATGTCCCCACTTTTCAAAATGCTTATAAATCATACAGGATGAGTTTTTTTTAGAAAGTAAAAATGCAGAATGTTTCCTTTGATGAGTAGGTTTAGGGGCAGGGGCAGTGTAGGGGGATAGGAAATGTGGTTTCTATGGTATGAAAACCATTACAGCTATGGAATGTCCCCATTTGTCAGAAATACAAACGTGTGTGTGTGTGTGTGCGCGTGGTAATATTGCAATTACTTGCGGATATGAGAAATATATCATTGTGGATAAAGACGTTTAAAAGCCCCTGATCAAGAGAATCATTCCGGTTGCCGCTTTGAAAACAATCCCGTGAACTGACAGAGCAGGGAGCTGAATCTCATTAAATATGTGAATCTTATCCAATCTTAGCCGTGGACGTTTACTTCCAAGTCTCCAGTGCGCCACGTCCACGTCATAATGTTTTTGAATGTAAAAAACGTCATTAGATGACCTCAGACAACAGTATAAAAAAAAGTAAAAAAGCCAGTTCATGACACCTTCAATATATTATGTGATTTATTAGACAGGTGAGCAACTGTTTGGATACATTCATCGACAGAAAACAAATCATTGTTATAGCTCAACACAGTTAGTCTCAGCTAGTCATTTTCTTGATTTACCACAAGTACCACAAGTTTTACCATGCCTAATATCCATCTTGCTTACTGTAGTGCAACAAGTGTCTCAGTAGCCACCAACCGCACAGAGCATTGGGATTATATACGCATTATTAGTTATATATTATAACAGGGTAGCATTAACTTTCAACACATTCAAATGTATTTAATATTATAAAACAGCACTGTGTTTTACCACATACCAAATACACATGAGCGGAAAAAGCGGAAGTGGTCGCCAGTGGCATAATAAAAGCTCTGCGAAATCAAGGAATCAAGCTACGCCTTTGTTTTGAATAAGAGACATCTAGCTGTGAAAAATGACATATTGTGGCTCTAAGGAAACATTCCATTTTATTATTTTGCAAACACTATGGGAAATGTTACTTTTCAATGTTTTCTAAACATTCTGAAACATTAAAAAAATGTCAGATGAACATCCAACTAAGTTCCATGAATGATGTATAAATAAGGTTTTTGTGCTAATTTTGTGAACATTACAGACCAGGCAACTTTGAACGAACGTCCTGTTAAAGTTACTGAAGATATGTTTGTTCATAACTTTGAGAAAACCTTTATAGAACATTATGAGAATGTTCCCTGTTAGGGTGTGTGTCCTACTGTACTCAAGTGTTAATTTCTTTCTTTGTGAACATTTGTGTTAACAGGATCTTATTGCAGGTTTGTGCAAGTCTGCATCCGCCTGCAGCACGAAGCTCCATCTAACTAGTCTGTTTGTGTTTGCGTGTATGTTGCTGGTGTTGAGCAATAGCATGTCTGCACATTTACAAGGGTTTGTTTTTAGTTATTTCGTTTTTCTAGCTTCTCTCGGTCTCTGTCTCTGTCTTTTCCTTGGCCTGCGGGGTGAAGACTGACATAAACACTTCCCTTCATCCAATCATGAGGGGGAAAGAGCGAATCATGGATTAGCCTTTCCAGTTAAAGAACAACCTTAACTACAGCAAACAGAAAGCCAGCTCACCTCTCAGATAACATCTATTAACTACTATATTTTGAAATATTAATACTCGTCAGACACTGCCGTATTGTCAGAGAACAGAATACTAGAAATTAAGAATCTAACCATATTTTAGGGCTTAAAGGGATCCCATGGTGTTGAGACTTGTATGGCTTAATATAACATAAATTATGTCTCTTACTGAATTATGTGGTAGAAAACCCATGAAAGATCTACGTTATTTAAAAAATCGATTTTATATTTGGACCATGGGCGGCACCATTTTGTTTGCGTTCTAGGTTGATGACGTAGAGTGGTTGAACTCCTCAATCAGCTGGCATTACCCGTTGCTATTTTTACCACAACGCAACTCGAAAATTGTTTCAGAGTTAAACAAAACAAATGAATTGCTTTGTAATTATACTTAAAACACACTCAAACATACATGTGCACACAAACTCACCTACACAAGTCACAAACAGATCGGCGGGCGCGCACACACACACCTGACTGCTCTGTCTCAATCGCATGCATCATCACCAAAACATCCTGCCTCTCTTCCTCACGTTACTTTATCCCATCGTCCTACCTAGATATTTCCCTCTGCTGGTCACATTAGGCATTATAGTTAATCTACTATCAACAGCAGATCAACAGTCTATCTAGGGAACAGGATGTGTTGAACAGGATATCAACACAGGGAATAGATTGAGGGTTATGTATGCGCGCGCAGTGCGTGCGTGTGTGTGTGTGTTCGCGCCGATCTGTTGGGGTGTGTGTGTGTTCGCGCCGATCTGTTGGGGTGTGTGTGTGTGTGTGTGTGTGTGTGTGTTCGCGCCGATCTGTTGGGGTGTGTGTGAGAGTCTGTGTGAGAGAGAGAGTTTGTGTGCACATGTATGTTTGAGTGCGTGAAGTCGGACAGCTGTTTGTAAATCGGCTTTACTCGTTATTGCGGTGGAACGTGAGACTGAATGACTGCACTCGAACATGTCCACTATGGTGTCGGACAACACTACAAATGTCCGTCCCTTCAAATAATGCCCTATTTAAGGGTATAGGGTCGATTTCAGATTCAGCCCCTGTCGTGGAGACTGAGCAGCCCAACATCTCGATTGAGACAGAGCCTGTCGTGTGTGCGCCCGCCGATCTGTTTGTGACTTGTGTAGGTGAGTTTGTGTGCACATGTATGTTTGAGTGTGTTTTAAGTATAATTACAAAGGAATTCATTGGTTTTGTTTAACTCTGAAACAATTTTCGAGTTGCGTTGTGGTAAAAATAGCTACGGGTAATGCCAGCTGATTGAGGAGTTCAACCACTCTACGTCATCAACCTAGAACGCAAACAAAATGGCGCCGCCCATGGTCCAAATATAAAATCGATTTTTAAAATAACGTAGATCTTTCATGGGTTTTCTACTACATAATTCAGTAAGAGACATCATTTATGTTATATTAAGCCATACAAGTCTCAACACCAGGGGATCCCTTTAAGGAATAAATGTATGTTCTTCATTGTTTCTTCAAATATGAACAACATTAACAAATTATTCACTAGAAGATGTGGGGCTTGTTTGTAATCGCTGCATCATTTACTGTACATTTAGTTAATGTCAAGTTTGCTGTATCGTCATTGTCGCCTACAATCGTCAGCCCTTATTCAGATCAGTTAGTAATATTTGAGATTTGAAGGAAAATATAAAAGAAAATATATGATAAAGCTAATTCATAAAACATAAACACACTTAGTAACAGATGCATGTAAGGGCTAGAAATAAAGCATTTTACATGTTTTTTATTTACCCTGTAACTACATGAAACAAAAGGGTAAAAAAAAAAAAAAAAACACTTTAATTTACAGCCTGCAGATTCATACTTATTCTGTAACCACACAGAAAATTACCTTAATTAAAAAATACTTGCAGTATAAATAATTTGTTAATTTTCCTGACAGTTACCCCTTTATTCCCCCAATATTACATATTGTTCCCTTATACTTACTTTATTACACTGTAATTACCGAATGTTTTGCTGTAAATTCACTTTACTTACGCGGTACTTTCCGGGCTGTAATCTAAACCGTTACCAACTATTTCTGTTGAATAAAACTTCACAAAAAATTCAAAATCCCATGAGATTCTTAAATCTATTTCTTTTTCTGATCAATCATACCGCTTGAAAGACTGTGGAAATTTATAGACAATGCATTATATTTGTAAAAAGTGGCATCAAATACATTTTAAATGTTACAGAACATTTATATATATATATATATATATATATATATATATATATATATATATATATATATATATATATATATATATATATATATATATATATATATATATATATATATATATATATATATATATATAGAAATAGAAAACAGTAAGAGACTATAAGAGACTTCCTTCTAAAACATAAAATAAACGTATTCAGTGTAATTAAAATACCTGTAAATGCACCGGATCTAAAGCTTACATGTGTAGTGTGATTGCTCTAGATACCATGAGGGGTTGGGGCATCCAGTCAGCGACTGAGAGGGGTGTCCTGTCCGCAAAATAATATAAACCCCAAAAAAGTGTTTAGTTAATGTAAACAGCCTGGTGTAACATTCATTCTCGGAGAGATGGGAGAATATGTGGAGAATGCACTGTTGTTTCATGTTAGAACATGGCAAAATTATCCAAAAAAACTCGACCAGAGGAACAACCTTTCCAAAAATGAACCACCGTCACAAAGTCCACTGAAAGGGGAATTCTTGAACTGTTTACAAGCCTTATCTAAATGCAAACACACTCAAAAAAGTTAAACACTGCAAATGCTGCAAATGTTACAGCTCTTCCCATCATTTGTTTTAGAAAAAAGTAACAACAAGTCATCTGAACGTTAGGCCGCGTGTTTTGGGTTGCAAGATAACAATGCTGCAATGACATCCTGTTATTAACACACTGCATACATTGCTATATCACCTTGTTGCAGGTTAAGGGTTGAAATGGGAGTGGATGAGCAAGCTTCTGCTTTTTCTCTCTGCACATAAACAGTCCTGTCTTTCAAATGTTCTGTGTTTACTTCCCTCCTGTCGTCGTCCTCTTCCTCCTTTACTCTCTCAGAGGAATGTGCTTGACCTGACCTTCACTTCACCCCCACTCCACAAGCACACACACACACACTCAAATACACACACAGGGGAATTCCTCCCACGGATGGAGATAAAGCAGAGTCCACTGTAAACATGGGTGGCCTGCACTTGTCACTCTGTTCCTTCGGGCTATTACATTAATTTAGAATGAAAAGAGACTAAATGAAGGAGAAACATGTCCATCAGCTCTAAATCCAGACACACACGCACATTAACAGAAGATCCACCATAAACACAAACAACATGGACATTAACTTTTTTATGTTACTATTTGTAATGATTTAAGTCAAATTATTATTTTTTTTAATCTGAAATTTGACATTGACAATGTAAAGTGTCATTGTCAAATGTCAGATTAAAATTTTGCAATGCCTGCAGCTGTACTTTTGCAGAACGCATAAATTACTTTTCATTTTATTCTTATTGAAATGTATATATTTGCAATAAGTGCAATTAAAGTAAAATACTAAACAAATTACTGTGTTAAATTTTCATGTTGTTTGGACAATTTAGTTTAAAGGACAACTCCGGTGAGAAATGAACCTAGGTGTAATGAACAGATGGTTACAGACTAGATCGTTTTCTGGGATGCGTTTTCATGGAAATCGAATGTAAAGAGTTTTATCTCTAAAAACTTTGAACTTTGTAAGTATACAAACAGTTTAATAAGAAAATACTTTATAAACACAGCGCATTACGCGTTCCCGGACAGGTACCATCTTGGGAAACAGTTTTGACTCGTCGAGCGACGAGAGCTCTGCTAAGTGATGAACTGTGACTTGGAATATCATATGGTCCGTTGTTTCCGGAAGAAAACACTGAACGCAACAGATAAATAAATAAATAAAATAAAAATGTCCATGTTATTACATTCCACAAATCAGCTCAGCTCACTTAGAACAGCGCTCGTGGATCGATTCGTCGAGACTGTTTTCCAAGATGGCGCCTGTCCGTGAATGTGTAATGCGCTGTCTTTATAAAGTATCTTCTTGTTAAACTGTTTGTACACTTACAAAGTTCTCAATGCTTCGGTTTGCATGTAGGGACCCTTCTTAGGCCGGAGACACACTGCAAGCGTGTAGTGAGCGTCTCGGCTGCGTGGCGTGTCCGTTTTTATTTCGGCTCCCATGTTAACCGGTTAGCGCTTGCATACTGCCTGCGTCAGCCGCGCGGAAAACGCGTGCATGCTTCAAATAGAAGAGACGCCTATTTTTCACGTGACACGCGAGCGTGTTGGAAGCGTTTCTAGGCAAAATAGCATAGGAAAAGATGTTTATATGCCATTTTGACACGAATACATATTAATAAATGACATTTTCATGTTTGAAAGACTTTAGGTTAACATAAATGCAGATATAGGCCTACTTGTAATAATAAAAAACAACATAATTATCGATTTTGAAATATTAAACCTGTCAATACAGAACGAAATATTCTGTAGCCTATTTTGACGTCAATACCATAGATCTGTATGGTCAATAGGCTACTGCCGACGTTGTCTTTACTGTATCAATAGGCAATATATTTATATTTAACATGAAGTATAGGGCTTCCCAGCAGCAGCAGCGCCGCGTCAGACACGCTTCTGGTGTGCAAAGACAGAGAAAACGCCAGGCAGCCGCCCCGCAGCTGACACGCAGCAGAAACACCACGCTTGCAGTGTGTCTCCGGCCTTATGCTACCGTGTTAGTGTGAGGCTATTTTGAGCCTTGTTAGTGGTATTAACTAGAGATTTAATTTCACTACCCTGTGCCCCACAAGCGCTATAATCTAATCTATTTTAGAGATAAAACTCTTTACATTCGATTTTCATGAAAACGCATCCCAGAGAACGATCTACTCAGTAACCATCTGTTAATTACCCCTAGGGTCATTTCTCACCAGAGTTGTCCTTTAAGAAATTCATCTGAAAGGTAAAATTATGACAGAGGCATAGGGATATTTACTCATGTAATTGCCAATATTTTAATTGAAGATAAATAACACCATCCAAATTGAATGATAACTAACCTATATAATTTGATGAAAGTAAAGACATCTAAATGTATATGTAACTGTAAATTAAATGTATGGAAATACTGCATAATAACTCCATTAATTACAATAATTATTCAATTTAAAAAATAATAGCACTGGGGCCTTCTGTGCCATATCTGATTACCACAATTCAGGTCATCTATCCAGCGACACAAAATTAGATCAATTAACCTAAAACCCAATTACTATCTAAATCAATTAGCCCTAAATCTCACAAATGTGGATATTCAGATGAAATGCCAAAATTAAAAATAGATGAGAGTCATATGTGTCAACTATGTTCAGGGGAAATAAAAATTAAGGTTAAGGGGGATTTTCATCTTGCCTGTCAATTTATAATCATCTTTTTCTTTTCAGGAAGTAATATTAAGGATACATGGAATGTTCTTTAGATGATTAAAATATTGTTCACACAAAAAATCACTATTTTGTTCAGCAAAAAAGTTATTTTGGGGCACTGCAAAAAACAAACATTTGGAACCTTTATTTTTAAGGAGCTATATGTAATTAATGTATTTATTCGCTGTCTATTGGAACACCACAACTTCCTCTGTGGTTCTGATATGGGACTATACCTCTTTCCTGGAGTGAATTCGGCTGGTTTAAAAAAAATGCTTTCTTCCTGAAATGGTGGGGCATTTTTGCAAGCTATGGATGAGAGTTTGAAAGGAAAGAACCAGGAGGGACTGCTCGATAGTCCGGATTCAGGACTTCATCCAAGCCCCTTCATCCATGGAGTAACTATTTTTATTTTCGGTTGAACTATGCCGTCAAAGGAGACCCAACATCCTTTGTTAGCAGTGGAACAATTTCCCTATCAACCAATCAGTGCACTGATTTTAGGGATAGGGTTAGAGTACTTGTTGTCCAGGAAAAGCATTTTGATGAAGAAACATGCCCTACTTGGATAATAGGGTTTTTCTCAATTAAAAAAGTTAACTCTTGGTCACTCTAAACCAGGCCCGGCACCAGAGGGTGTGCCAGGCCCACAATGGACATCCCTTTGCCCCCCTCTGGACTGAGCCAAACTCAATTCGCAGTCAGACCCCCCAACCCCACCCCGGAACATGACATTTCAGTTGCTATCCCCCCTGAGAAATATTAATATTTATGTGTTTATTTAAAATAAGACAAATCTGATATTATTGTAATCGTATATCTGTTTGTGATCATTGTTTAATGCTGATCTAACAGCAGAAGACGCAAGCCACGGTTTAAATCCCAGCCGAGCAAATGGGGTACGTTATAACACTGCGTTTTAATGAGCCCCTATTAGAAATTTGCTATTATATTACATACTTTTATGAATTCTTTTGAGATACCATGAGAAAAGGCTAAATAAGGACTGAGAGCAAATGTTCAGAAATGATTCATTATGATTCTGTTTTTAACTATGCTGTATAACTGTATTAGCTATGTGTTTTTGTCGAAATATTTTTTGTTGTTGTATTGTTAATGATAAAATATTTTATTTCAAAAAGTTAAAAAATTGTATTTTATTGTTTGTTTTGGAATTTTTTTGGATTATATCAGAACATTTTAAGCTGCCATTTGCTCATGTTACAATGTACCCCACCTATGGGGCATGTTGTCACATTTCACTTCCATTCTTCCAGGTAAATCAAGAAAAAAGTATACACTGTATTAATGAAACAAAACCGCATAATTGTACTAGATGTGTGCAATTAAATGTGTGAAAAAATAAATACTATAAACCCCAAGTGGATTTACACAAACTGAGACAGCCGTTAAAAAAAGCGTTCGGTTGTGCCCCCCTCTCCTCTATGAATGACCTTCAATGTTTTAGCGTTTCACATGCAAACAGTGACTTTGAATGAAAGATATGTGGGTCTGAAACAGCAGCACGTTTCGAACGCAACAGATAAGACTCCTCACACAACCTATACAACAGCCGTGTCATTATTGGTTTATGATATATGTGTGTGAGGGAGTAAGTGAATTGATGTGCGTGAAAAGGAGCTTTGAAGAGGGAAACTCAAACAAGCCAGGCTGCTCTTATCTCCCTCTCGCTACGCCTGTACACAAAAAGCTTTTGGTCTTCGCCTACACTTCCACAGTTTATTGGTTCCTTTGCCCTAACCATCCTCCCATATTTAAATGTCACTCAGGCCACTGACGCACTTCCCACCTTATCAATAATACCAACCTGTTCCTTTCTCTCCTTTCAACTAACTAAAAAAAATATTTGGCTTAGTTAGCAAAATCCTATTTAAGGAGAGGTTGGTGTGTTATATGTTGTGACATACTACTTTCTTATTCAATTGATTTAATTATAAAAAAATTACCAGTTCAAATCTGTGTTTATGTACTGAATACAGCTCAATCGATCCGATGCGGCTGTGAACCGGAGCAATGGAGGAGAGAGCATCAAATTAATTTTCCAGTAATCAGTGCAAACATGATCAACTGTTTGCACACACAAACATGCAGAGACACACATGCAGACAATGTAAGAGTGTGAGCAAGGCCGTTGCTATAGCAGGGCGAAAGGTGGTGATTATTCTGGGGCCACCAGAACACAATTTTAACACAGTGCTTGCACGTTGTGTGGATGCCACAGGAAGTAGTAATTGGTATAGAAGAGGACAACTGGTGAGCTAGCTGATTACAGATCTGTGTCGATGACTTGGTAACATGCAATCCTCACT